>NC_058415.1:71864844-71965152 GCF_002201575.2 Neomonachus schauinslandi
AAAAAAAAAAAAAGGAATAGGGGAAAAAAATAAGATTAAGCAAACTGCTGTCAAATTTGATGAGTTGGGTAGGTAAGTGTTAAAATGTTTTCCCAACCCCACTCTTCAGGGATCACTCTGTTTCTTGGCGTGTGTACTGGGAGCCCCATTCTGCCACTGGAAGTGACCCAGATTACATCAGGAGTCATGGAGGAAACAGAACTTTTTTATTCAACACAACTGTAGCTTCATAATACATTAAAAGTATATAAAATGAAAAAGTACCAAATTTAAACACTTAATAAAATTTAAAGGTTTTAGCTTTGTAGATCTCATTCACATGTCCGTGTACTAATTTGTATTTTAGAGTATACACTTACTAAAAACAAAAGCAGGAAAAAATTTCTAAAATATATGCCATAAAGTATCCTGGCTTTCTGGCCCTCTTCCAATCAGAAGAATCAAGAACTCACCTTCCTCCCCCTCTCCCACTCTCCCTACTTACGTTCCCTCTCTTGCTGTGTCTCTGTCAAATAAATAAAATCTTAAAAAAAAAAAAAACACTCACCTTCAAGTTTTTTAAGCAGTAATTCTATCACAGATAAAGCTTCTGTTCTCACAGATGAGTAGGTCTTATTTTCTAAGAGGAAAATCAGATATTCACATTATTTGTTTTATACGCCTTACAAACAGAACCTCCAAGATTAAGTTAGTGTTACTGGAAGAAAGATATTCAGAAATTACAAATTCAGGGAAAGATACACCTGTTCTTAAGTAAGCTTCACTTTGCTCATTATCATCAAATACTTGAAATGCGTTACATGTCCATATTCCTTACTTAAGAAAAAAAACAAAAAACTGTCATATACCAATATACCAATGTAACTGTCATATACCCAATATACCAATCACCACAACAGATGGCAATATTTCAAGGACCCATTTTAGAAGTAAGAAATCAAAGGACACTATCTCAAACACAGAGTTGTCGTCACATGATACCTAAGAAAGGTCTTTAGGTTTGCATGACTTCCTCATTTTATCAGAGAACATTACAGAACCCAGAGGGCTAAGGGCAATCAGGGACACCTGGCTGAGACCCTGCAGAGACTAGTGTCTTAGCAGCCAGTTTTTTATTCGAAGGCAGGCTACCTCCAAGAGTTGCAACTGAAAGAGGCGTCTCTGGTGTCTATTCTAGACACAGCATCTTGTTCAGGGTGAAACTGTCTACGGAAAAAATTAATACACAGCCAAACCTGAGGCAAGGAAAGCACAGGGTGAGCTTATAACATCCTTTTTATGCTACGAAGTACAGAGGTGCCTAAAAGGATGACAGTGACCTGCCAATAAGACATAGGAGCTTTTCCACTGGCCAAATCTGGAACAATTTGAGCAAAAAATTAATTAAGGAAAATAATTAATTATAAACTGGTGTGGGGGGGAGAAAATCCACAAATCAGTACTGTTAACAGATAAATAAAGAGGTAGGGAGAGGTGGGATCTTGTTTACAAGAGGATGCCAACTGCCAAATGGTAGATATGGAGAAAGCACCAGAGTTGGAAAATCATCTTAGTAAAAGCTGGTTCAGGGAAAAACCACGGATGCATGGTCTAAAGAGGATGTTTTGAAAAGGAGCAGTGTATCTGCATGGTCTTGGAGTATCTTCTGACTGCTGGTTAGACATACTTTACAAGAGGAGCAGGGTGTCTGAACGGTCTTAAAGTGTGTTCCCACAGGCTGCTTATCAGACACAAGGGAGAAATTTAGTAACTATACAATAAAGAAAACTGAGTAGTACCTTGACCAGGTAATCAAAATTAACATCTCCAAGTAGGACAGATGAACACTCTATGCCTCTTGAAGTGAGAGCACACAGCCTCACTTTCAGAGTATCCCAACTGGGAACTCATAACCTGGATCCAATCGTGAGCATACATCAAACAAACACCAAATGAGAAACACTCTAGCTTCAACTAGGCCGGTGGGGCGGGAGGGGGGGCTTTTCTTCAAAATTGTCAATGTCATGTGAGATAAAGGAAGGCTGAGGAAGTGTCCTAGACTCAAGGAAACTAAAAAGACACAACAGCTAAAATCAGTGAATAATCCTGGATTCCTTACTAGAGGGGAGGAGGAGAAAGTCTATAAAAGAACACTGTCAAATCAACTGAACCTAAAATATAAATGGAAAAAATGTGATTAAGCCCACAGCGTCAGCGTCATACGACCTACAGCTGGTAACGGTACTGAGATGGTATGGAAGATGGCGCACTGAAGAGTTCAGGAGTAAAAGGGCATGACGTCAGCAACATGCTGTCAAACGACTCCAGAAAAAAATACGTACACGGAAGTACAAATGATGAAGTAACTGACACAAAACATTAACAGGTGACTTTGGGTAAAGGATATACAGATATTGGGCGCCTGGGTGGCTCAGTCGGTTAAGCGACTGCCTTCGGCTCAGGTCATGATCCCAGGGTCCTGGGATCAAGCCCCCCATCAGGCTCTCCCTACTCTGTGGGGAGCCTGCTTCTCCCTCTGCCTCTGCCTGCCACTCCCCCTGCTTGTGCTCTCGCTCTCTCTGTGTCAAATAAATAATCTTTTTTAAAAAAGGATATATAGCTATATGTACTGTAACTGCAGCTTTTCTGTAAGTTTGAAATTATTTCCAAGTAAGGGTAAAAAAAAAAAAACTATCACAAACGTTTTCCCAATCTAGGGGTTAAAATCCTAAATTACGGCTCCAGACTAATATACCACAGTGTGGGGCCAAGGTCAAGTAGATGAAGTAGCTCAGCAGCTGTTCCATAAATCTAGCTCCGAGCACAAGGGAGGGAACATCTGAAGCTTCACTCCTTGAACTTGAAAATGAGAGGCCTCCTGGGGCACCCGCGTGGCTCAGTCGTTCAGCGTCTGCCTTCAGCTCAGGCCATGATCCCAGGGTCCTGGGATGGAGCCCCACATCGGGTTCCCTGCTCAGCGGGAAGCCTGCTTCTCCCTCTCCCACTCCCCCTGCTTGTGTTCCCTCTCTCGCTGTGTCTCTCTCTGTCAAATAAATAAATAAAATCTTTAAAAAAAAAAAAAAGAGAGAGGACTCCTTACCACTGTCAGTTCACCACACTCACCTAAAGAGTAAGTGATTGATTTACAAGTTTCAAGGAGAATTTCAGCCAAAGCCTCAGGATCTGCATGTTCTTCTTCCAAAATCATTAATCTGTACAAATCAGAAAACAAGATACAAATTGCTAGTTATGAAGAAACATTCTAAAACCTTTCTGGCACAAATAATTTCTATCTGCATATATCACTTTCTGATGTCACTGCAGCTTTTCAGTTTTAAAATAAAAGAATTCCCTCTTAATCTCAGGAAACAAACTGAGGGTTGCTGGAGTGGGGGGCAGGGGTGGGATAGGGTGGCTGGGTGATGGACACTGGGAAGGGTATGTACTATGGTGAGCGCTGTGAATTGTGTAAGACTGATGAATCACAGAACTGTACCCCTGAAACAAATAATACATTATATGTTAATAAAATTAATTAAATAAAATAATTCCACTGATTCGCTATAAAATGCTACTGGGGGGCGCCTGGGTGGCTCAGATGGTTAAGCGTCTGCCTTCGGCTCAGGTCATGATCCCAGGGTCCTGGGATCGAGTCCCACATCGGGCTCCTGGCTCAGCGGGGAGCCTGCTTCTCCCTCTGACCCTCTCCCCTCTCATGCTGTTTCTCTCTCGCTCGCTCTCTAAAAAATAAATAAATAAAATCTTTAAAAAAAAATTAAAAAATTAAAAATAAATAAATAAATAAAATGCTACTGGGGCAGGAAAGACAAACAAATGAGTGAACTAGAAGCAAAATTACCCCTGAAAAAAGGCGTTCATGGACTGTAGGACTCCGAGCTGCACTTTCCACGTGCTCAGTTTTAGCCGGTCACATAGCAACTTGCACAGCTCCCAACGGTAACAACCTGGGGAGAGCAGGGCAGAGAATGGGCAGGGCCAAGAGACAGAGCAAGTGGGGGACACAGACAGGGACAGAGAGAAATCGGAGCAGAGAAGGACAGAGGGACAGGGAAAGGAGAGTAGGAGAGAGGAAAAAAATAAAATAGCAAATGCCTTTAATTAAAGCCATGAAATCTCAAAAAAATTTCAGCCTGACTTTGTGCCGAATTCCCAAATTTCCCTGGCCAGGAACACGCCCCACCCCACCCCTGTTCAAAAATGTTGGCTCTCCAAGGAATGAACACAGAATCTTAACCACACTACCTTTCCCTGTAAGATACCCCGAGTGACAGCCAGAGAAAGCAGAACTCGGGAGGCAGGGAACTCGACTTGGGACACGTCCAAGCTTCTGCGCCTGGTTGGCTTATCAAGAGACAACGATGCCTATTCCAAACATGTTATGCCAACTGCACTTGTTATAATTACATAATTACTATTATGCTAACTGATGAAAAGGAGTATAAAGCTCAACAAAGTAGTTATTTCTTAAATACTGTAAAATTTAGTATGGTTCACAAATGATGAATGGTGGTAAAAATCTAGAAGAATTCTGTTGCACTTGATTTGTTTCATAAGAAACTGTAAGTTCTTTTTCCACTATAAAGAACCAGAAAACGGAAATTGTAGATGTGCGTAAGAAGCCAGTGTGGAACAGTTCAATTCTCAAAGGCCTTGGCCCTCTCTTCAATAACTAGCAAATGAATGTACATTCCTATGCCTTCTATGAAAATAAACTGCTTTGTTTTGAGATGTATGTCATCTTTTTTTATAGAATTCGCTACTCTATGGGCGCCTGGGTGGCTCAGTCGGTTAAGCGACTGCCTTCGGCTCAGGTCATGATCCTGGAGTCCCGGGATCAAGTCCCGCATTGGGCTCCCTGCTCAGCGGGGAGTCTGCTTCTCCCTCTGACCCTCCTCCCTCTCATGCTCTCTGTCTCTCATTCTCTCTCTCGCAAATAAATAAAATCTAAAAAAAAAAAAAAAAAAAGAATTCGCTACTCTAACTTTTCTACCTATCAAGCAAAAATTAGGAGTCCTAATGGTGTCAATAAAGTGAACTTCCGCTGCGGTAGTCAACGTAATACCAAGAAATAAGGCCACTTAACAACGCTCCATCTTTTGGAAAATCCTTCTAGTACGTAGCAAATAGGCCGTAAAAAGCTCACACAAAGATGGCAAGGTTCAAAGACAACCTTAAGTCTGAGTTTAGACATGTCCAGTCCTGAATAATCAGTAATGTTCTGTGTAACATTTGAGAATACGGAGATGTTCAGCAGGGTGCACTGGAGGAAGCAACACCAGGCCAACTTAGGAGCAGCGTCATCCCGCGACTAAGGCCCTATGAATGAACTACAACTAAATCAACAACAAAGGTTTAGTGGTTATTTACTTAATCCTTTGGAAATACATGTTCAATTTAAAAATCTCTCAAAAAGTTGCAAGTTTCTCAGTGAAATACAGATTTCACCTCTTTATTGAAGATTTGGTAACAAGGCCCTTAATTTCGAGATGGAAAGAACCACTAGTGAAAATTCTACAGATTCCTCAGAACAGAGCATTTACGTAAAAGAGTACCAGAATTCTTTTTATGGCCAAACTATCTACATAAAATGTATCATGATTGTTACGGGTTGAACTGTGTCCCCCAAATTCGTATGCTGAAGTCCTAACACCAACTACCTCAGAAGGTGACCGTACTGAAAGACAGGGACAGGGTCTGTAAAGAGCTCATTACGGTGGGCCTCAATCCAGTCTGACTGGTGTCCTTGTAATAAGAAGGGATTAGGACTCAGACACAGACGGCCATTTACAAGCCAAGGAGAGAAGGTTCAGAAGCAGCCAACACTGCCAACCCCTTGATCCCAGACTCCCAGCCTCCAGAACCGTGAGAAAATCATTTCTGTCGTTGAAGCCACCCAGCCCGCGGTGCTTTGCTCCTGCAGCAGCCCTCACCAACCCGGTAAGAGTAGTCAACGAGATCATCTGCTCACGTAGGAGTACAATTTACACTGGATCCTCACTACACAACAAATGATAACTGTGATCTGGCACACAGAACATCCTTGCTCTCATTCAGTAACCTCTGGTGAAAGCACTTCTTCAAATGCAAGCCGTGTGCTTACGTTGGGTCTCCACATTTCGGGGCCAGGCTTTGCCCAGGCTCTCGAAGGCTCCCAGCAGAGACTCCAGCTGCAGCTCCTTTTCCTTCTCATTCTCATCTTCATTCTTGGTTGTCCGAACGCCAGTGTTTTCAGGGGAGTTCTAGGATACATGAAAGCAAAAGAAAGCAAAACTTATTTTCCGTCAAAGTTACAGGTGTACTGCAAAACAGTCAGGGTACCAGAGTAGATGTTAACCAAGAACTAAAAACTAAATTCTCTACCACGGGCCTTCCTATTTGTAAAAAAAAAAATTTGTTACAGAAATACTACACCTCTCTAATAAATTTGGAAAATCCTTTAAAGGACTCTGTTAGGAAAGGTGAAAAAAATACTGTGTATGTAGGATTTTAAACATAACATAAAAAGACTTGCATTAAAATCATGGGATTAAAGATGCAAGAACTTGGTAATAATCCTCTAAATCCAAACTCTCTCTTAATAAAGAAAGGGAAACATGCTGAGAAGTGACTCATCCAGCTAGCTGGTAATATAATCAATTGAAAACACAAGTCTCCCAAATCCATGTACTATCATTATGTAACAGAAATTATTTAAACAGCCTTACTGTTGAAAGAAAACTGCAGATTGGCAGCAACACAAGAAAGAAAAATGCTATTTAAAATATTTCGTGTTTCACAAAAAAAAGATAATAAACCATAACTTTTTTTCTCTGAACCAGTGCCCAACCTTTACAAATGAGTACTTCATTTTCCAAATGAAACCAAAGTCTTTTTGACCAAAGTCCCTCAATACATGGCAGAGACAATTAACAGTGGCCCACTGAGCTCCCTGTACTCACTCTAGGATGCCTGGGGTGGCTTCTGCACACCCTTAAAGGGCAAAGCATATCACCACTACGTCAGAGACTGTCCATTCACTCCGACACTCACTCTTGGAAGTCACTGTCCCCATAACCCTGAGTTTCCCTGTGTGCAGGTTGAAACCCCTGCAACAAACTCATCTTTCTGCTTTGCTTAAGAAGAACCAGCCATTCTCCCATCGTCCCACGGAGGGCAGACGGAGGGCAGACACCTGGAGGACTGCCTTCCTCAGCCTCCTGTGCAGAACTGTGGCTAGCTGGTGAAGGACTGGCCGATGAAAGAGAAGTGCCAGGGCCATGCAGCAATGTCCGAGAACTCTCC
Organism: Neomonachus schauinslandi; assembly: GCF_002201575.2. Classification (NCBI taxonomy): domain Eukaryota; kingdom Metazoa; phylum Chordata; class Mammalia; order Carnivora; family Phocidae; genus Neomonachus; species Neomonachus schauinslandi. The sequence goes on from NC_058415.1 coordinate 71,872,126, forward strand.
TTGAGAGAGAAGAGATGTGCCAACTTCGACCCTGCATCCTCCCTCCATCTCCTCTGCCATTACCCGCCCGGAAGGCAGTGACACCACGCACCACAATGACAATGGCCACACTCCAGGGAAGGCGGAGCTGTGAAGAGCCTCAACTATTACGTGACAGACAAAACTCTATCTTGTTTGAGGCCATGAGACTTTGGGATTTCCTATTTGCAGCTACACTGATCCAAATAAAATGAGTAGAGGATGCCAGGACAATCTTGCTTCCTTTTCTTTCTTCCTAAATTTTAGTTTTTAAGTCTAAACGAGACCTGAGAGAATAGAGGTGATCACTACCTTCTTGATGAGAGGTATGACAATGTCAGAAAACTCCTGGAATCTGTCTTCTTTGGTGGCCTTCAAGACATCCGCCGCACAGCTGATTGCTACGATCTTGTATTTAAGGTTCTCTTTGCAACACTCCTTCAGAACAGCCCGGAGAATCTCCTTTGTGCTGGGCTGACTGGGCACAGGCTTTTCCAGCTCTGCACTACGGGAGCCACACAAACGCATCGGGACAGTTAACAAGGACTTCAGCTTTGGGGTTCAGCTTAAGAAATGGCATCTTCACTGAAAGAACATTTACCTGCAAGCTGTCACCACACAGGCAATGGCTTTCAACAGCTCTTCCTAAAGGGTTGAAAGATGAGGGAACACTGTTAAGCACACAGGTGTCATTTCCATCCCACGTACTATGACTCCATTACCTCAGGAATACTTAATGACTATGAGGACAAAAATTAACCAGAGTCATCTTAGCTTTAATGCACTTTACTATTTAACAAGCACATCGACAGACTTGTACTCCAAACCACAAGAGCAGGACAACTGTCTTCATCTCCATTTCATAAAGCCTAGAGACCTGACTTGCCCAAGGTCAACAGGTGGACGTGCCAATCACAGAATGCTGATCCCCAGCCCAACGCCTCTCCTCTAGTACAGCGCTGGCCACTACTGACTGGAACAACATCAAGGACATTGTGATATGCTGCCACAATCTCATCTCCCCCACGGAGGGTTCACTGTAAGTATCCCACTAGCACCCTTGTGTGTAACGTGACTGATTCACAGGCCTCAGAGATGGGCATCCTCAGCTCCAGGTTTAGACACAGCTTGCCTTGCTACTCAATTTCACATGTGCCCAATCCTGATCTGTTCATGAGGTCAACAGGGACAAAATGGCGACCAAGTGATTTAAGACCTCTCTTGGAAAGCTGAACATGATAAATAAAAATCAACCCCCAGCATTACTGTGCAGTATTCAAAAACACGTGGGTTACACTTTGATGAAATAGCATATTTAATCAGACAAGGTTTACCCAAAGCTTCCCACTGGCTAGGAAATCTGCTTCACAAAAACAATCCATCTGACATCCCACAAAACCAGATTCTAATTTTTATAGAAAATGAGAGATGAAGTCATAATCCTTTAAGGATACCTTAAATTTAACTGGGCATGAATGGTTCCTTTACCTTTCCTGCCCATGTTCTTCCAGCTAGGCCTTGCAGTAATGCGGTCAGGATCATTCCCAGATATGGAGGTACTAAGGAGCTGGTTTGTTTTGCAATTGATGCCATGGCAATTGCACCCTGGGCTTTCATTTTCCAAGACTGAGACTGCAAAGCCTTCTGGGTAATGGTAATCAACTCCTGCAGGTATAACCGAATGCCACCAAAGGAACCTAGGTTATGAAAAGCAAAATCAAAGCAACTTTTAAGTGACAAAAAGAATTAACTGGGTTTTTTTTAATCTGAAAAAAAAGTCAGTGACCATCAGTCTAAAGCAGTAATTCTCAATGGTTAGATCACACCACTCTCGGAAAGAGAAAGAGAACAGTGTTGTGATATATCTTTACAACAGTAGGACTTTATGAACTCGAATATGCCCACAGGAGGGTGTCATGCAAATGGTCGTCATCCATTTACACATGTGCAGGTGAAGTACAGAAGAAGCCTCACTCTAAAATAATACTCTAAGCCAACATCAAATCACCACTCACTCCCAACACAAATCAGTAAAGCTCTACTTAGCTGGGGCAGAGGTTCTATTCTCTCACATAGGCAGCAATGAGGGAGGAGAGAGAAGAGCTGAGCATCAACCTTGAGAAGGCAGCAATTTGGACAGGCTTAAAACCAGACGGGACACATACCATTAAGGTCCTGGGAAAGTAACTATAGGAGTCTATAAATGAAAAAGAGGAGTAAGAACTCCAGCTGTGGTTCTTAAGAAACGGGATGAATTCACAGGTACTGATTACTAACCAGGTACGTTTTCCTGCCACACTTCAGTCCACAAGTCACACTCTTCTTTCTCTGATTTCTCCTCCTCGGCGATCTCATGCATGCCCAGAAATGCCAAAGGCAGCACTTCTTTGGCATGGTTCTTCAGCACGTCGGGGCTGTACCGTCCAATAGCATGGATGGTCAAAGCACAAGAGGTCTTATAGATGGGTTCTGAAGAGGAGCAGAAATAGAGTCATCTTTATGATACTTACTGTGGTTAGGGTAACGAACTGATGTAAACAGACTATTGCTCAGCTTGCACCACAGCAAAACAAATCAGTAACATCAATCCAGTGTTCCTAGCAAAGCACATAATACCACAGACGGCAAGACCCGATTTGTATTGTCTTACTAGACTATTAACATCTAAATTAAAAATAACAGAGGGGCGCCTGGGTGGCTCAGTCAGTTAACGGTCCGACTCTTGCTTTCAGCTCAGGTCATGATCTCAGGGTGGAGAGAGGGAGCCCACCCCTCATCTGGCTCCCAGCTCAGCAGGGAGCCCGCTTCTCCCCCCTTCCTCTGTCCCCCAACTCACGAGTGCACTCTCTCTCTAAAATAAATAAATCTTTAGTAAATAAAATAAAATAAAATAAAAATACTAGAGAGAAGGAAATAAAGGTACCTTCTTTCTCCATGTACCAGCCATTAAGCTTCTGCAGGAGTTTCTCAGTGCTGCTATCCCTCGAGGTCTGAAAAAGAAAACAATCGCTATTTATTTCTTTATAATTATCAAAGTATAAATACTTAATTAAATAAGAAATTCAACTCACCCGAACTAAATGGCCCATGGCAAATGCACAAGATTTCTGAATTACACTGTTCCGATCTGTCAGGCCACTAAGCAAAGCACTCATAAGTTTACCTATCAAAAATAATGAAGAAAAATCTGATCCTTGGTTGACCAAATGTTCAACCAAAACAAACTTAACCCTGTTTAGAACCCTTGTATGTTACATGTGTACTATGCACTTGCTTCCCTTCGCCCAATACAAAATTAAACAATCCGTGTCTAGAATATCGTGGGGAAAGTTGCAAAAATGAGAGCTAGGTACATAAAGTTCATTAGCCCCATCGAGGAGTCAATCCAAGAAGAGAAAAATGCTGATGTAAAATTAGGCATAAATGGGAAACAAATCCTACAAAATGGCAGATACTCTTACCTCTTCATAGCCAGTAAGAATTAATCTAATACTTATAGAACAGTGAACACGTGCTAAACTTGTTAAACTTGGTCATCACCGCACCTCTTGCAAACAAAGAAACAAAGGCAGAAGGGGGAGTTTACAGGGAGGAAAACCATACAGCAGATCACAAGCCCGTCTGAAGGATACTTAACTTTTTTAAAAACCCTGTCCACAAGACATGGCCACACCGAAGTATCACCACTCGCGGCTCTGACAAACTCACCTGAGTGAGGGGTCAGGTCCTGGGGACACTGAGTCGTTAACGACACGATGACACTGGCACAGCCTCCCTACAGGGTTACAAAAGGCAAAGGTCTAAATTTGATGGTGACAATGTTCTGTCTCTCAAACCCACCGTGTCTTAGGTGTCGCTGATTTAAAGATGAGAAATACATGACGCCTAACGGGATTCCTATCTGGCAAGAGGAAGGTCTTTATTTTAAGTATGCAATGCAAAGATTTTTTCTCAAGGCTTCCAGCAGGAAGACGTGTGCTCTCACACACACTACAAGGAAGAAAACTAATACAATCTTTTGGGAGGGTCACATAGGTCAACCTGGCCATCCTTGTTCTAACAGTTCCAGTTCTAAAAATGTAACCAAAGGAAATAGCTCCAGATATGTCCAAAGACATTCATCACAGTGCTCTGTTCAGTATCAAAACAGCTGAAGACAAATCCAAAGCTCCTTGATGGACTAATATAAATGACGCTACAGCCACATGACAGAGTACCCCATGGCCATTAAAGAGGACGCTGTCACAGACACGTGCACCGAAAAGAGACTGGAGGAAAACACTGTGGAATATTAACAGCGATTACCACTGGGTGCTAAACTTCATGCACAGTCTTTAACTTTCTCCTGATCTACAAATGCTAAAATGTTAAAATGCAAGCAAGTGCTAATTTTGTCAAGAGAAAAACTGTGAGTTGCCTTTAAAGTGTGGGGACAGGGTCTGATCCTTGAAAGACCTTGGAGAGGAAGACATTTTTCTTGCCAAATACCTGCTAGCCCCCGTGAAAATGCTAATCACCACCTAAAACCACCATCCGTGCCTTGATACCTACACAAGCATTTCCATTAATGACTGATCAGGGCAGGGACCCAGAGGGCACGTACACGGCAACCAGGGGACAGAAATGATCCCACTAAAAAAGTCAGACACTATTTATTGAATAAGTCACATGTTTTCTATTATGAGTGAGCTACATATTTTAAATTATTAGTACAACCAGAGAAACAAAATGGTTAATGTAAATTATTATTAAGTTGTACAGAGAAATATGAATTTCAAACATGACGGCTGTTATATTTTTGTGGCCCCAACTAATGAAGATGCAAATTCCTCTTGTGAAAAATACACGTACTTACCTTAGTTCCAAGACCCACACCACTTCTGATCAATTCACATAATCTAGGAACGAGCTCACCAAGCACCGACACATCAAGATATTGCAGGCACTTTGGGAAAAGAATAAAGTTAACCTTAGAAAATGATGAAGGCAATACCACATCATCAATTAAAAGCTGCTGTGTCAAATATGTACCCACTGGATTTATCAAGTTGAAAAACTGCCGGGTTCATTTTGCACTGATTTCAATATAAAAACCACCACTGTACTACAAACAGAAAAAACATTCATCAGTCGTTCAACATTAAAACAAAAATTGGGGTGGGGCGCCTGGGTGCTCAACTGTTAAGCGTCTGCGTTCAGCTCAGGTCATGATCCCAGGGGCCTGGGATCGAGCCCCGCATCAGGCTCTCTGCTCAGCGGGGAGCCTGCTTCTCCCTCTCCCACTCTGCCTGCTTGTGTTCCCTCTCTCACTGTCTCTCTCTGTCAAATAAATAATAAAATAAAATCTTTAAAAACAAAAAACAAAAAACAAAAATTGGGGTACCTGGGTGGCTCAGTCGGTTAAGTGTCCAACTCCTGATTTCGACTCCGGTCATGATCTCAGGATCATGAGACTGAGCTCTGAGTCCAGCTCCACACTCAGCATGGAGTCTGCTTGTCCCTCTTCCTTCCCTTCTGCCCCTCCCCCTGCTCACATGCTCTATCAAATAAAATAAAAATCTTTTTAAAAAATCATGAAAAACACTGACTTACTAAAGGAGAAAATAAATTAGGATTCCGCAAGAAAGGATTTCTCTGGGCCTACTCTTCCTCCTTACCAATACACGTTTAGTGTAAAACAGGTTTAGTTAAAACTGACTTTCAGCGGGCCTGCCCTACTAAACCCACTTCTTAGCCAAATTTGCTACACTATGTTTTTAAAAACGCAATGACATATTTTCTATTATTAATGAGCATATCCAAAAGGTGTTTGCTAACCATTCCTATTTATTTAAGATTCCTTTTCCCCTCAATAATCCAACTAAGACATAATACCCTTAGACCAAATTTCGGTGATAGTCCCCCAGTAAGCACTAAAAAATATCTTCTTCTCTTGTCCAGCCTTGTGATCTGCTTAACAAAACAATTTCCAATAGCTCACGAGTTGTCAATTAACCACTCCAGGGTATGCGCAGCAGAGCTGGCTCTCAACTTTAGTGACCCCTAGTCCCGGACTCCAGGATCTTTAGAATTTAGAACCTCAGTGCCAAGCAGATCTTTTCTGCAAATCCCTTCTTACAACTAAAACATTTCAACATTGCTCAGTTCTCCTTCCCTATCTTTTATGCTACCTACCTTCACTGAACACCTCCAGCTTACACCTTCCTAGGTCCTCCCAAAGACCATGCCCAGGCACACAAATATCTGAACCTTTCTAAACAGACAGGCCAAAAGAGATAGAGATTTATAGAGAAATCTTTTAATATATTGTTCTTCTATGTAACACAAATCTGGACTAACGGATTCTAGTATTTGGAAAATGTTTTATTCCATTTAATAATCTGGAAGAAGAAAAAAAGACCTATCCTAAGAAAAAACTAGAGTCAAGAGCTGTTTGACTCATCCCTTAAACCTCTACTTCATTTAATGGGCTGTAAAGACTGAAAAATTACACTCTAAGGTAAGCAAAAAACAAACTTTCTTATTACATTAGGCACTGACCATGTTGATTGTTTCCATCATGGGAGAGGATTTGGCAGCACTGAGTCGAGCACTATCCATCGCAGCCTGAGGACACAAATTCAAGTCACTCAGCATATTCGATCAATTAAGAAGAACCCACATATACTCCCATAAAAGGGCTTAACTTCCAGAGGAAATTTTTTAAAAATAATACATAGGTAAAGCAAACTCAAATGTTAAGTCCAACTCTAATTTCTTTTGAGCTACATTCAACAATTACCAATGAGGCAGCCTCTCACTGCAGGTGAGAAATTCAGACAATAGCTAGAAATTAACTGCAGTTAGAAATTAACACAGTGTGGCTCTGAGCAAGCCATCCGCCTGCCTGAGCCTCAGGTTCTCCAACCACTAAATACGGGAATAGGCTAAATAAATTTCTACCTAAGGTTTTAAAAAATTGTATCTAAGCAGAAAAAAATGTCATACTTTTTTTTTGCTTTAACTTTGTAAAGGTATTTCAGTCTAACAATGACCCTGCAGGAGAGGTTAACTAGCCACACGTAGTCAATGAGGAAAGGAACGCGTATAGAAGTGACAGGCCTAAGGCTGCAAAGTTTGGGCTAGACATTGTTTCCTACTTCTCAGCACTAGTAAACACACTGTGGGAACCTAGGCAGGGCGAGTCCACTGCTGAAAAGGAAAGAATGATGAATGGAGAAGAAACAGCAACATGAGAGGCAAAGGGAAAGAGGGTCGGTTATTAGAATAGTTTAGCCAAGGTCAAAACCAAATAGCAAACTGAGAGCGAGTACCAGCAGTCTACATGACAGAGGTGTGACAGTCCTAATAAACAGAGACCAACGTAAAAACATCAACAAGCACAAAACCAGGCACGGAATAGAAACACACAATTCACAGAATGTAAGTGACTAACATAATACGATCAATGGACAGCCCTAGTAACAGGAAGGCGTAAATCAGAACGAGATTCTTGCTTATCAGACTGATGTTATTCAATGTTGGCAAAGGTGTGGAGGAAACAGAACGGGCACAACTTTTGATGCTGCATAATCTCTCTGACCAAAATGTGAAATCACCTCACTGTAGAATACTATGCATGCATTAAAAAGAATGGAATAGCTCTATATACAGATATGATATAGTGTCCATAACAAAAAGCAGGTTGTAGAACAACATTCACAGTCTATTTTTAAATCAGTGTGTTTGTTTGGGTTTGTCGCCTGTGACTTCAAGGGAATTTCAAAACAGACCCAGGAGGCTACTGACCATGGGGACCCGGTAGGGCAGAGGAGACTCCTAGGGGATTACTTCCTCCCCCTTCTGCATTATTTTTTCACAGTAAATGTTTCATCTACAATTTTTTTAAAAAAAACTTTGATCAGTCAAGGCAACTACAGTATCTCTGAAAAGCAGAATAATTTTGGACAATGCCAAAGTCTAGATACAAATCCTCTTTACTTATAGGGCAGGAGTGGTCCATAGAAGGACTCTGAAGGTGGAGAACCAACCCCTGAAAAAATAAACAAACATGTACAAAAAACTGTGTTAAATAAATGGAAATGCATTTTTTGAATGGAAGTGTTAGTTTTCATCCAATTCACAAAACACTGTGTGAGCCTTCGCTGTGCTCCCTCCGACCCCCCAAAACACACACTGCATGAAGTCACAGGTGTGGAGTTATTTCAAGAGTGGTGAAAGTATCATTCGAGTAATGGAGTTTGTCTAAGGACACTGGAAAGATTGTTCAGATGGAACTCAGTACCTTAGCAAGGCTTTTTCTTCCTTGAAACTCACCAATATGTCTGTGCTGTCAACTCACCTTTTCTTGGTCTGTAGCCCGGAGGCTCAAATAATTGAGAACCTGGGGTTCCAGTACACTTAAGGATTCCAACAGAGCTGGGATGAGTTTTGGTGCATGTGGTTTCAACATGGCTCCCGCACTTTTGCTAATCTTCACAAGGGTGTTAATGCTACAGACACACAGAATACAACTCCTAAGTCCTTTTGACAAAAGCCAGAAGCTCTACAAATCTAATCATGAGGACGTTCTGTGGTTCACTGTATTCAGGAACACATTCACATGGTTACAGTGTCCGGTCTTAGCACTATTTTTTTCCTTTACTTTTTATTATAGAAATTTTCGAGCATATGTGAAAGAAGAGAGGATCATAAATGAAATTCTACATATTCTCTACCCAGTTCAGCCATTTGCAACTTCTCACCAATTTTGTTTCATTTATAGCTCCTCCAGACACACAAGCACATATTCCCCGCCCCCCATATCATCTTGAAGTATCCTTTAACTTCAGTATGTGTCACTAAGAGGCAAGAATTCTTTACTATAATCAAAATAACATTTTCAAACTTAGAAAATATTAATAATTTTTTTCATATAATCTGATATCCAAATTTCCCTGTTTCACAAATGTCTTTAAGAGTTGGTTCGTTTGGAGGGCACCTGGATGGCTCAGTCAGTGAAGTGTCCGTCCAACTCTTGATTGTGGCTCAGGTCATGATCTCAGGGCTGTGAGATCGAGCCCTGCGTGGGGCTCCATGCTGGGCTTGGAGCCTGCTTAAGATACTCTCTCTCTCCCTCTCCCTCTGCCCTTCCCACCCCTCCACCTCTCTCACTCAAAAAAAAAAAAAAAAAAGTAAGTTGGTTTGTTGGAATCGGATCCAGAGTCCACCCACACATTGCAATTTACTGCATTTCTTAAATCCTTTTTAATCATCCCTCCTCTTTTTCCTTATAATTTATTTGTCCTCACTAACTCTCTTCCAGTGGTGTCATTTAACATGTTCCTCTCTCTGTCCCCTGTACAGATCTTCAGGCTAAATCAGGTTCAGGTTCAATTTTTTTTTTTTACCACGAATCTTTTGTAGGTGGTGGTGTACATGTCCTATTCCATCACATTAGGATGCATGTAATGTCTGCTTATCTTTTTTTGTGATATTAAGTGGTCAGTGAATTCAAGTTTGGTTCTCCTGACCATCCATTTAAAGCTTCCAATAACCTTTGACCAGTGGATTTAGGAGCCACTAATGATCATTACCCTAGATTATTTTAATGAGGTCAGCAAAACAGTAATATCCTACTTTTATCATTCCTTTGCCTTTGTTATGTGAATTCTTTAAAAACAAAACAAAACAACAACAACAAAAAAAACACCTTCAGGGAGCCTGGGTGGCTCAGTCAGTTGAGCGACTAGCTCTTGATTTTGGCTCAAGTCATGATCTCAGGATCCTGGGATCCAGCCCTGTGTTGGACTCCACACTCAGCAAGGAGTCTGCTTCAGGATTCTCTCTCTCCCTCTGCCCCTCCCCCTGCTCACGCGCATGCACTCTCGCTCTAAAATAAGGTAATTAATTAAAGAAAAAAATCTTCCCTCATCAATTATTTTATTAGTAATAGTAAGAAATAGTTACTCTTAGTATGAAATACTGCTGGTACTATTAATGTGATCTAATTTTAAGAGTGAAATAAAATGACAGGTAAAATTCCTAAATAGGACTCTAGTTTAAAAAAAAAAAACAAGAAACTAGAATCCTTCACTGCTGAATTTTACAAAATGGCCATATATGTCTAAACATGTGAGTGTATTTTTTTAGTACTTCACTGTTGCAGGTGGTACAGTTTATTTTAAACCTAGTTATCTGTGAAATATTACTAAATGGTCTAACCAATAGCAACCTCCCAAGGACCAGGGGCATAACAGAAAGGTGTGCTTGCCGAGGACAGATGCCAATGGCAACACAGTAACACACCTTACGCAAGGTCAAAGCAGAACAACAGGATGTTGGTCCAAAGCAAGGTTCCCATGAGAATGTTTGTTTCTGAGAAATGTTCCGCCTCAGAACTTTTCACAAATGCTCTTGGGTCACCTCAGTGTATTCTCCTCAACTCATTTTCTCCATACTTTGAAGAATCTAACACTCAGAGAAACACTATTTCTGCGGAATGGCTAGAAACTAAGTAAATCCATTCATTTTATCAGCTGATTCACACCTGAGAGCTCGAACTTCTGTCACAGGACTCATCATTCCTTTGTCCAGAAGGCAAGGCAGAAGGACCGCGATGGTTCTCTGGCCAGCTGCTCCTTTGGCGGGGTCACACATTTTCACACAAACCTCACATACAGAGAGCATGGAAATTAGTGAAACTGACTTCTTACCCAATAAGGCATTCATCTAACAAAATACTTTCTATTTCCTATAGCCATAGAAAAGAATAAGAATCAACTCCATGACACTTCGGGGAGAAACAGAAAAGAATGCTCTGTCTGCCAACACCTAACAGGGAATTGGGTAATGCCTTCCACTCTGTAAGCTTTGGTCTTGTCATTTGTGAGACAGGAAACAGTTGAAAAGGAAGTGAGAAAATCTGTAAGAAAGCACTCTGCAGAAGGCTTAAGGTATTATCATCATCAATAACTTTGGATGGCAGCATAACACAGTGGTCAGGAACACTAATCGGGAATAAGAAACACCTGGATTTAAAACCTGTTTTTACTACTTACTAACGATGTAATCTATGGCAAGCCTATACAGATAGAATGTAGAAGTCCCTGAAATACCATACAATCAAGTTCAAGTAAGAAACTAGTTTCAAAAAGCTTGCCAACCTCATAAACATGCAAGGCAGCTGAACACAAAACCACAGTAATAATAAGAGAAGAGGTAGATGTGGCTGGATCTAAATGAGTAATGTGTTCTTCAAGGTCGAGTGAAAGTCATACCTTATGTAAAAGCCCACAGAAGCCGACCAAATAAAGAGACCAGACATATTCTATGCTAAAAATACTAGTATTCTAGTATAATGGCACCTAGTTTCTCATTCACTGTAAGAACACTGAACTATAACATGAAACCGATTACTTTATGTCACTGCAACTCAATGTCAATTGAGATGACAAAAAAATAAGTCATCGTTGTCCTGGTCACAGAAAGCCCTGCCCCACTTCACTCCCAGTATAAGATAAGAGTTTTCACCTTGCTCAGAGTTTTCAGAGCTAGTTCTGCAGCTTTCCGTACAGATTCCTAAAAATGAGGAAAGTATGGCATGACAGATTAGTTTCATTCCCATCCACCCCATGATGTGTATTTAACTGCCTCCGACTCTACACAGATTAGTGAAAAATCCTACTTGCAATATCAGGTAAAAAATAGTGTTTCATTAGGCTCCCTGCCCATCAAAGAACATGTTATAATGGCATATATTTTTTTAGGTATGACATATTTTGACCTTACAAAAATATGGCTACAAAGTATAACAGTTCAGGGCCGCGTGGGTGGCACAGTCCGTTAAGTGTCCTCCTCTTGGTTTCAGCTCAGGTCATGATCTCAGGGTGTTGAGACTGAGCCCCATGTGGGGCTCTGAGCTCAGCACAGAGTCTGCTTGGTCTGCCTGGGACCCTCTCTCTCCTTCTCCCTCTGCACCTCTCCCTACACTCCTCTCTCTCTCTCAAAAAATAAATAAATCTTTTAAAAAAACATAAAACAGTTTAGAAACTAAAGGTATTACAAATGCAAACATATAAATATCTGTATGAGCATTCTAAAAGACTTTTAAAAATCTCTAATGAATAAGTCAAAAAGAAAGGTAAAACTAAAGTGCCTAATTCTAATGGTGAGATACCAAAATATCTAAAATTTAGATTGAATTTAAAATTCAAAGGAATTGGTCACGTTATTTGGGATTAACTGATCCAATTTATAAAACTGATCAAGTAGAGGTTGTCTGGATTATTTCCAAACTGTTACTTGTCCTAATCAATAACATCATAAAATCTCTATTGAAAAAAACCCCTGCAACATCACAGACACATTAAGACTGAAATTTTGGGAGAAAACTGTAGTCTCTTAAAATTGTATACAGAGTGAATTCTTAAATACCCAACGTATACATCTTAACAATCCCAGTTAAAGTTATTCTGTGAATAAATGCAGACTTTTTTTTTAATACCTTGATATCATCTTGTACCCGAAAAAGAGTTTCCCAAATTTCTGGAAGTTTATCAATGATGTCATCTAGAGGTCTTCCTCTCAATAAATCATTCAGAGCTAAACAGCTGAAAATAAACAATTTGGTTTTCAAGTCTATGATCAAGAAAGCTCAATCTTACTATGAAACATTCATATCAAACAAGAATATGGATTCTGCCTCACTCCTGGACAGCAACGCCTGTTCTCTCCTTGGTGCCTCAAATACCACCCCCCACACGTGGCATTTATATTCATCAGATGTCTGCGTCCCACAACTACAATACAGCCTCTTTGAGAGGATACATCATTTTTTATTTACCAGTGTACCCCCACGCAGCACACTCACAAGCACATAACAGGCACTGAATAAATTTACATAAATATATAAGTAAATGACACCCTACAAAGTCATGACAATATATATCTTATTGTCTACCAATTTAACAAGTGATCTTCTTTAATGTCATACTTATATAAACTAAGACAATTTAGAAAAACCACTGACTAGAGTTGGATGTTTATTTTAGAGTTTTAAATAGTTAAGTAGAGAGAACTCTCTAACCCAACCAAAAATACGCTTTTTAGTAATTCAGTAATTTATTCCTTTTGCATAAAGTATAAAGTATAAAGCTTGGAAACTTGAAGAAAAAAAATTAGTTATATCTGACTAGTCTTATATTTCCAAAAATGGTACCTGGATTCTCGAACTCGCCACATATTGCTGGTAAGGTTCTTAACCAAATCTTGAAGAATTTCCTTCAAATATTTATCCACCTAATGAAAGAAAAAGTTTAACATTTAAAATGTGAAATTCATCAACTGTCAAGTTATTAATCTCTCAACCACACTAACCATGTCTCTGTAGGTAGCAGCCTGAGTGTCTCTGGGCGCCTCAGCCCACAAGTCTCTCCCCACTCTGCTTGCTGACAGCTGCTAGAATGATCATTCTAAAATGCAAACTTGATTCTCTTGTCTTCCTCAGGACACGAGAATAAAATCCAACCACCCAGGCATAGATACAAAGCCCTCTGTGACTGAGCTAGCTCCAAAGGTATCATGTACTATTTCGCCTTTATTCCTTGATACATAATACCTCTCCCTACAATCCCTTTCCATCTCTTGCTTGCCTGGCTAATTCCTACCTGTCCTTCAAGATTCAAATCAGGCATCACCTGGTGGAGAATACTGGCCTACTCTCCTCTGTGTTCCCACAGCACCTTCTTCAGCATGTCATATCAGACTGTATGTAACTACACTGCTCCATCACACTGAGACCCCAAGGACAAGGACAGTGTCTGACTTGTCTCCATATCCCTGGTAATATGTACAGTGTCTGGCACATAAAGAAGTATTATGATTGTTCAGAACGAAAGGTAAGTTGAATCTTTTAAGCCTGTTTTGTTTGGATATACACTTAACAATTTGGTAATAACAACTAACTGATGGGAGGCTCAATTCTTATACTGATCCAAAGAACCTCAAAACTTAAGGGTGGCTCAGTTGGTTAAGCATCTGATTTTGGCTGTGGTCATGGTCTCAGGGTCCTGTGATCCAGCCATGGTGGGCTCCACGCTCAGCAGGGAGTCTGCTTCTCCCTCTGCCCCCACTCCTCCCTCCTGCCCCTCTCCCTGCTTGCGCGCGTGCTCTCTCTCATATAAATAAAATCTCAAAAAAAAAAAAAAAAAAACTTAAGGCTTTTCCACTTTTACTCTTATAGGTAGGAAAGGTTTTGTTATCCTCACTTATATGGAAGAAAACCAAGACAGAGAGGTAGGTAAAAAACTCACCTAAGATTTAACAAACTGACATCTTCTTACGTCCAGTTCTCTAAACATTCTCCACAGTGATCTCATCCACACCATCTCATCTATCCATTGAGACAGACCGATCTCACTGATCCCCTTTCACTCATAAGGAGATGATACTCACATCTCGAAAGCCTCAGCCTGTGCACTGGACGCAGATCTATCAAGCCAAGTGGCCTATTAGATCTTGACTGACCCAGTGGTACCAAATACTCTGCTAGAGCGTTCAAAGCTGAATCCTCAAGGCCTATCACCATGAACAGGAACACACTCAACCTGACACTAAAGTGAAGAAGGGGAAAAGCCGTATCATGTGCAGGGACTGCAAAGGTAAGGTAAGGCTCATGGAATTTATTTAAAGTGAACTATGAAGCCACTAAAGGATTTTAACCCAAAATGGCAAAATCCAATTTCTTTTTAAATCACTTTTACTGCTGATTATATAAAGGAAGGCAAAGAGAAGAGAGAGAGAGGACACCCTGTTCTCCAGGAAAGAATCAGGGAAAGAAGAGAGTGGATTCAAGAGATACTTTGGAAGCAGAATCAACAGAATTCGCTACTGGATTCAACTGAAAGTAGGGGCACAACAGACAGAAATCAAGAGGATACCAAGTTTCCTGGTATGGGTAAATGGATGAATGTTGAGAAGAGAGGGGAAAGTCCTGTTCTGGACATATTAAGTTGAAGGAATTGTGAAACAACATCCAAGTGAAGCGGGCAGTTGGATGTGCAAATCAGGAACACAAGTCAAGTCTGGGCCAAAATATAAGCTTGGGAACCATCACAAGTAAGATGACATTTAGATTCACTGGAACTGCTGAGCTCAAAACATAAAATTGAGAGAGTAAAAGGTACTCAGAGGCAAGCCTTGAGAAATCCTAACATCAACAAGTGGAATCGAGTATGACAAGCAGCCAGAGAACAGAAAACCAAGAGAGAAAACCATACATGGTAATGGCCTGTTTCCTTGTCTAGCTCCTCAACAAAGGGAACTCCTTGAAGGCAGGACTGTGGCCTGTTCTCCACTGTATGGACAGTACCGATCGACACGGTATTCCGTTTGTGTGAGTATCCCGCCACTTCCTCAGACAGCCACCCCATGGACATTTAGATTATTTCCATTCTTGAGATTTTAATAAATGTGGCCACGAGCATCTTCGACATCTTGAAAGAACGGAGAAAGCAAAGAATGAAAGAAAGCTTATTTGTTTAAACAGGTAAGTATACAGAGCAGAAAGAAAGATGGGCCTTGGGTTGAAATCCCATGTGTAATCTTGGACAAGGGTTCCCAGATACTTGCCGTTGATTTGTCAGTGACCAATGCATTCCAAATACTTGTCATGGCCTGTCGAATGCCCAGGTTGGGATCAAACTGGTAACGATAAAGACGGGGAACCAGCTGAGGCAGGAAAGGAGCCAGCTGTTCCCCAGCTCTGGAGGCAATCATATTAAAACCAAAAGCAGCACCCTAAAAAAATAAGATGGTGATGAAGTGACTCAGATACCTCACTGTGGTAAAATGTTAATATATTAAATCTACGAAGATCACAAAATCCTCCCTCCCAAACCTGTCCCTGGACCTGATCCACTGGGTGTCCCAGCTGTAGCGGTAACAGCAACCATGTGGTGGTCTGGCTCTCTCTAACCCCAGACTTTTACAAAGCATACTGCATATCAATCGCCACTGCCAGCCAATGTAGCAGGTTTGGTTTGGAGGTAAAAAGCAAAAACCGTCCGTGATAACAACTTACCTTCCTCGAGTTCCACATTGCATGATGGTTGGCTAAATTCATAAATTTATACACCAGATCTGGCTGACTAAGATCACTTGCCAGAGAACAAAGCTCCTTGTAAGTAGAGAGGCCCTGGCTTGGAAACAAACAAACAGAAAGTACACAATGTATTTCTCTGTCTCCAGCCTAGTAAAAGTTACGTCACCAATATTAGTAGGACATTTTTAAATTATGTTCTCAATCTCATCACCACAGAGGAAGAGAATGCGGTTGAGAGGAATATAAAGAGTCACCTAGTTCAATTACTGACAAGGCCAGGTAAATGACAGGAAGGCCCCCTTGAGTCCCTTGGACGTGGAGCCCTCACCCCCCTGGGAGGTGGCTCAGTAATTCCTTGTTACCTTGTGCACCAATCTCTCTCAGAATTAGGAGTCACTTAGAGACAACTTCTATCATCCCCAAGTCTTTTCTAAGCTACAGCACCCCAATCATTTTTAAGTTTTTATTTTAATGCCAGTTAGTTAACATAGTGTTATATTAGTTTCAGGTGTACAATACAGTGATTCAACACTCCCATACATCAACCAATGCTCCTCACAGCACATGCCCGCCTTGATCCCCATCACCTACTTTACCCATCTCCCCACCCCCCCTCTGGTGACCATAAGTTTGTTCTCCATATTTAGGAGTCTGTATCTTGGTTTTCATCTCTTTTTTCCCATATGATCATTTGTTTGACTCTTAAATTCCACATGTGAGTGACATCACACAGAATTTGTCTTTCTCTGACTTGTTTCCCTTAGCATTATACTCCCTAGCCCCATCTACGTTGTTGGAAATGGCAAGATTTCATTCTTTTTTATGTCTGAATAATACTCCATTGTGTATATATATATGTACACCACATCTTTATCCATTCATCTACCTCAGTGAACAGTTGGGCCGCTTCCATATCCCAGCTATTGTAGATAATGCTGCTATAAACATCAGGGTGCATGTATGCCTTTGAATTAGTATTTTTGTATTCTTTGGGTAAATACCCAGTAGTATGATTGCTGGATCATAGGGTAGTTCCATTTTTAACTTTCTGAGGAGCCTCCATACTGTTTTCCACAGTAGCTGCACCAGTTTGCATTCCCACCAATAGTATAAGAGGAGGTTCCTTTTTCTCCACATCCTTGCCAGCACCTGTTGTTTCTTGTGCTGTTGATTTTAGCCATTCTGACAGATGTGACATGATACCTCATTGTGGTTTTGATTTGTATTTCCCTGATAAGTAACATTGAGCATCTTTTCATGTGTCTGTTGGCCATCTGGATGTCTTCTCTGGAGAAATGTCTGTTCGTATCTTCTGCCCATTGTTTTTTAGGTGTTGAGTTATATCAGTTCTTTATATATATTAGATACTAACCCTTTATCAGGTATGTTATTTGCAAATATCTTCTCCCATTCCACAGGTTGCCTTTTAGTTTTGTCAGTTGTCTCCTCTACCGCACAGAAGCTTTTTATTTTGATGTAGTCCCAATAGTTTATTTTTGCTTTTGTTTCCCTTCCCTCAGGAGAAATCTCTAGAAAGAAGTTGCTTTGGCCGATGTCAAAGAGGTTACTTGCCTGTGCTCTCTTCCAGGATTTTTATGGTTTCAGGTCTCACATTTAGAACTTTAATCCATTTTGACTTTATTTCTGTGTATTTCTTTTACATGTTGTTGTCCAGTTTTCCTGACACCATTTGTTGAAGAGACTGTCTTTTTCCTATTGGATATTCCTTCCTGCTTTGTCAAAGATTAATTGACCATATAATTACAAGTTTCTGGATTTTCTATTCTGTTCCATTAATCTAGGAGTCTATTTTTGTGCCAGTACCATACTGTTCTGATTACTATAGCTTTGTAATACAGCTTCAAGTCTAGAATTGTGATGCTTCTGGGCTTCACTTTTCTTTTTCAAGAGGGCTTTGGCTATTCAGTCCATACAAATTGTAGGACTGCAGCACCCAATCTTGATAACTCCTTCTGAGTCCTATTAACTTTCCTCTGAACAAATAATATTTCCTTAAATACCCGATCATTTGTATTAGTTATTCTGTGAAAAGAAAGCACTTTTTAAAAACTCAGAAAAAGTCTACAGGGACAGTAAGTGGAACAAAAATAACTTCTGATGTGGAAACAGCGAGCTATGGGAGAAAGTCAAGAACAGAACAAATGGCTGCTCTCTGGTGTTGCAGACAACACTGAAGCAGGGCCCAGCCAGCTGCACAGTTTGACCTGAGGGGTTTTAGAGGAAAAGCATCAGCATAACCACAATGGAATAATGATAAGATAAAGGAGGTAAGGCTCTAGGAATTAATCTGAAGTGCTAAATTGATGGACCCCACAATAACAAGCAGAGCTGCCCCCCCGCAAAAAACGAGGTGCAGCGGATGCCGAGCTGTGCTGCCAGACTGCCCCTCACGACTCAGCTGGCTGGGAGCTAATGGAACTGCCCTTAGTCCAAGGTCAGGTCCTCCCCCAGAGCAGCCCACCACCAATGGCTAGACACTGAGGGGATGTGAAGCCTAATGAGGGGATGTAATGTCCTGGCCCCTCATAGCAGGACAACTCTGAAGGGCCTGCCCAGCCCAGTTCCAGAGGCCAGGGTCTGCTTAAGTGTTGGCAGCAGGTCAGCTCCTCCTTGGGCCATCGGCCCTCTCCTGCCTCCTCACTGCCCTAGGTGATGAGCCTGGGGCACTCTTCAGTCAGCTTCCAGCTTTGTCCAAAACTCCACCTCAGAGTCTGTTTCCCAAGAACCCCAATCTGAGACACTATGCTTTCTCCACAGAAGTTTTCTTCTTCCACTAACACACATTTCCTAGGAGGGTAGAAATCAGTGTCATGAGTGCTCCATTCAGAGACTAAAGATGTCAGTGATGACTGATCGATGGATTTGGCACACTTACCCATCGGGTGTTTTGCCAAGGCTTCCCCCTTGAAATACCACTGTCTCTCCAGAAACTTCATGTTTAGTTCTAAAGCAAAACAACAGTAAGACTTTATATTAGCCTCAAATTTTTCAAAGCAGCATTCAACTAACTGATTCATTTCTTTTATAAATTGATAAAATCAAATTCCATAGCAGGTATCGACCAAGATGTAAAAGTCAACTAAATCCTTTCCAATCAGCCTGAGAATTCTGTAAAACTAACTCTAGGATGAACAAAGAGATGTAAAAGACATTCCACATCAAGTTAAACTGAATTAAATGTGGTCATCCATTAAAAAATATCCTCCCTGCAAGGAAGGCAACATAAAACAGTAACCAATTACAAGAATGACTGCCCCTCTCATCCTCTTCACAAATCAGACTATGAAAGACATGCAAGCTTCCCCTCCACATCTTCATTTTCATTTAGCCAACAGCAATTACGGTATTATTATAATCCAATACTTTGACTGTCCTGAGATCATTCAACTTTTAAAGCTTGACCTACTGGCCTGTTTCTGAACAGTAGTTTAGTTTACTTCACTTTACTGTCTAAACAATATACACTGAATAATTAAACTGCTATCCACCACATTAACAATCACTGACTTGAATTTAAAGACTTAATAAACAAGAACATCAAATGCTGAATTTTCCTTCTTCCACTGCATATTCTCAGTATGTGCAAATTGTGCTGTATGTGTTTAAATCTGAAGTGTACAAGGTCACTGTACCTTTTGCCAGTCATAAGTGTCTCTACAAGTGTAGAAACCAATTCCTGCTGATCTTGTTCATTGCCCAGTTCATACACCAACCCAAGGCCTTTTGAGGCAACGTCTTGGCTAAGTTCTGCACAAAAGTCAGACAAAATAGTATTACTTTAAGAAAATTTGTCTTCCAGCCATTGTCGGATTTTTTTAAGTTGTAATAGAAATCCAAAATGATACCCAAGTGAAGACATGAAAGCAGAATCAATCTGCCTATTTTGTTAAAACATATTAAATCATCTCAGTGGACATGGCACCAAACATCCCTGTAAGTAAGAATTACATTCACAAAAGATCCAACTCACAAACCAAGTCAACACTGCTGGGCCTTAGTGTTCTGTGTACTACAAGTCGTACATGTGAAAAGTACAACAGCCTCACGGATTTCCATATACCCACATCCAATTTTTTAAGTAAAAAGTCAATATAAGACCGTATGTTTAAAACAATTTATAAAACATGGGTGCCTGGGTGGCTCAGTCGGTTAAGCATCGCCTTCGGCTCAGGTCATGATCCCAGGGTCCTGGGATAGAGCCCCACGTCGGGCTCCCTGCTCAGCGGGGAGCCTGCTTCTCCCTCTGCCTCTGCCCCTCCCCCCTGCTTGTGCACGCTCTCTCTCTCTCAAATAAAATCTTTAAAAAAAAAAATTTATAAAACAAAGCTACTGTTTAAATGTCTAATACATTTGCTCTCTCCTGGCTTACATCAGGAAAGGAACAAGAAATAGAAAAAAAGCTATTTTTGTAAGTACTAATGTTAAAGAAGGCCTTGGCGCCATTTTTTTTTCATTTTTGATAATTAATTGAATTTAAAAAAAGATTAACATATAGTGTATTATTAGTTTCAGAGGTAGAGTTCAGTGATTTCATCAGTCTTATATAACACCCAGTGCTCATTACATCACGTGCCCTCCTTAATGTCCATCACCCAGTTACCCCATCCCCCCCCACTCCCCTCTAGCAACCCTAAGTCGGTTCCATTTTTAAATGTAAAACTGAAGAACATGATCTAATTAATTAAATCAACCAAAAAAAATACTTTCCTGTGTTCCTTCTTTTATGTTCATTAACCTAGATTTTTTAAAATTTAAAATACAAGCTTAATGAAGTTGGCAAATCAAATATTTACCAATAACTTACCATCATTTTCCGACAAAACGGAAACAAATGCACTCTGAATTTCTTTAAGGTGAGACTGAAAGAAGAAAACAGGCATTCAAGAACACAAACTCTACCTCTTGGTAGATTAATGGAAGGTAAGAATCTTCTCTCGGGGCATACAACACCTTGTAATTACGAGTCTTTCAACCCAAGACAGCCACAAACCCTATTGTGCTGTCTGAAGGCGGCCAAATTGCCTGAAGGTTGTACGTTTACAGGTAGTCTAATGCACACTCAGCCTCCCCCTCCTGACCATCTGACCTTATGCCTTCAAGTTTAGAATCATCTTCCAGCCAATGTACATCAGGCGTTGGGCCAACCTTCATTCACAGCTTCTTTCAAAATATCTGTTACTGGCTAATGGCCCTCACTCTCAGCACTGGCCCTCACCTTCATACACTTTCCTTCCTATCACCTTTTAATTATAAATATTTCAAAGACGGTTTCTAACAGTGCTGAACACATTTCTGGAGTGGCTTACCTTCACTTCTTTATGAGTACTTAGCTTCCTCACAAGGGAAAGGAGCCAGATGCAGGCTGCTTGCCTCACGTGTGGGTTGGGGCTGACGATATGTTTATTTAAAATCACATCCAATA
This sequence comes from Neomonachus schauinslandi, assembly GCF_002201575.2. Taxonomy (NCBI): domain Eukaryota; kingdom Metazoa; phylum Chordata; class Mammalia; order Carnivora; family Phocidae; genus Neomonachus; species Neomonachus schauinslandi. Next base: position 71,893,668 of record NC_058415.1, read on the forward strand.
CCCAGGGGACCACGTCATTCACTTTGGCTCCTGGGGGGAAAGAAAGGAATGATAAAATCAATTAAAACAAATGAAAAGAGTATACTGAAAAACTAAATTTTACTCAATATTTACTCAGTACAACAATCCTAGAACATATTCAAGTCTACACGATTAAGGTGTTGAGGTTGCTGAAGGGACTGATGATCATCCATTTGAGAAGCGCAAGACATATGACACCATGGTACCTGTAACGTGTAGTCAGAAAGCGCGCACTCCTCACCAGTGTAGGCACTAAAAGCCAGCGCACCTCCAGTGCAGAGGTATGCAGAGCGTGAGCAGAAGACCCTGAGGCTTCATTATGTGATAAGGACTAAGGGACAGGTAACTTGGAAACGTAACTATGCCTCGACTTCTGAAAATGGCTAAATACACCAAGCTTCCAGAAAAAGCGCACAAGTTTGAAGGTAATGCACAGCTAACTCCTTGTTTCCCAAAGAACTAAAAAAGAAGGCCTCATTCATTTTGTTGTGTTCACTCTCCTTTAGCCAACTATTTTTCTTGACTGAACCAAACTGGTAAGACATATATAAATATCCTACAAGAGTGAAAATGGAACACATAAATTTTTTCTTTTGCTTCAAATGTGGTAACAAGACCAGAAAGGGTTACTTGAGGATTACGAAAGGGAAAGGGTTAGCCGAGTGTGAGGTACCAGCAGGGGGAGTATATTCCTCCTCCGTCACCAGCCAGGCGTCCCGGGCAGCCACGGAGCTCGTTCCCACGGCAGCACTGGTGAGGGCTTCGCCGATAGTGAACTGCAGTTCGATCTGCTTGGCCTGCAACCATGCAAACGAAAGCCATGAATCACCGAGAACATTTCCCCACAACATCCACTTCCACAAAAAGCTGTTTCAGATCTTGTCTGTCAACATGCTCTGTTTTTACTCTTTTGCCTGGATTGCTCTCACCTAACCTGGTGGCTCGGAGGGGAGGCAAGGGGAGGGAATGGAGAATGTGAAAATGCCCTGAAGATCTTTTTCCAAGCCCACGTTGCCCTCTTCACCCTCGGCAGAGAACCACTAAGCAGGGATTTTTAATCTCTGGAGGAAAAGGGTATGGACTGAAGCCATACAGATCTCGGGGCAAATTCTCATCTGTCGCTCACCGGCTACATACACTTATTTAAACTGAGCCTCAACTGCGTTTCTAACGCAGGCGTAACACCATCGCCCAGCTCGTCAGGCTGTAGGAAGAAATGAGGGTAACGTACACAAAGCTTCTAGGGGACACCTGGTGGGCAGTAACTGCACGATACACAGCAGCCATTCTAACTTATTAATACTGCCTCTGGGCGCTGTTAAATTACATGGTGGCCGCGAGCCACTCTCCAGTGGTTCCGATAAAGGAGAAAACGCGGTAAAATGGTAAAATTTGGTTTATCTGGATAAAACAGTATAGTATAGAAGTACAGAGATCCATGAAGAGCTAGCTAGCTCCAATAGCAAGTTAATAATCCAGACAAGAACAGTTCTTCATGCTATTCTTACAACTGCACTGTAAGGTTGAAATTGTTTCAAAAACCAAACATTAAGAAAATTCTATATAGTATATACTCAAATTTAAAAAAATTTTTTTTGAGAGAGAGCGAGCGAGCATGTCCAAGTGAGCAGGGGGGAGGGGCCGAGGGAGAAGGAGAAAGAGAATCTTTTTTGTTTGTCTGTTGTTTTTTTTTGGAAAATCTTAAATAGGCTCCACATCCAGCACAGAGCCCGACATGGGGGCTCGATCTCATGACCCCTCAGATCATGACCTGAACCAAAATCAAGAGTCAGATGCTTAACCGACTGAGCTGCCGGGTACTCCTCAAATTTTTTTAACTTGGTTTAGAAAATTTTGACACATTGGGGCACCTGGGTGGCTCAGTCAGTTAAGTGTCTGACTCTGGCTCGTCATGATCTCAGGGTCCTGGAATTGAGCCCCGTGTTGGGTTCCTTGCTCAGTGGGGAGCCTCCTTCCCCCTCTACCCCTCACCCCCACTTATGCACACACGCTTGCTCTCTTTCTCAAATAAATAAAATATTTTTTCTTTTTAAAGATTTTATTTATTTGACAGAGACACAGCAAGAGAGGGAACACAAGCAGGGGGAGTGGGAGAGGGAGAAGCAGGTCCCCCGCCAAGCAGGGAGCCCGATGTGGGACTCGATCCCAGGACCCTGGGATCATGACCTCAGCCGAAGGCAGATGCTTAACGACTGAGCCACCCAGGCGCCCCATAAATAAAATCTTAAAAAAAAAATTTTGACACGTTTCACAAGCATGAAGTATTCAACATGGAATTGGACCTTAGTTCCCTTTGGTCTTTTTCTCTGTTTACTATAAACTGGAAAACAAAGAATTTGGGGACTAAGAAGAGAATGAAGAACAGAAAGTTCCCACGAGGAGTATGGGAATAGTGACCTTGGAGAGAACTCTACCAAGCACAGACCACAGTGTAGCCAGCCATTCCTAAGCTCAATCAACTATGCTCTCATCTCGAATGAGGTGTCAAGTTCTGATGCCAGATGCTTCCTATTCTGAGGAAAAAGAATTTCAGGGCTTCAGTTCCACAGCTTCCCTGGCCAAAAAATTCTTTGGAAATTTTAAACAGAGAAAAGGTATGTAAACACAGAGGATCCTACAGTAAGGATTCATTTTACATGCCTGTTTTCAAATGTTTTCCTTTTTTCTTCTTTAAAAATTTATGCCAGAGATGCATTTCTTCTAGTTTTATTTAAATAAATGAAGCTTTGGGGCCCTGCTGGGTGGCTCAGTCGGTTAAGCATCCGACTTGACTTTGGCTCAGGTCATGATCTCAGGGTCATGAGATGGAGCCCCAAGTCAGGCTCCATGCTGAGCGTGGAGCCTGTTTAAGATTCTCTCTCCCTCTCTCTGTCCCTCATCATGTGCACACAACACATGCATGCTCTCTCTCTATAAAGATAATTAATTAATTAATTTAAAAAGAAATAAGATAAGAAAGCAGACACTATAAGCTTTTCCACAAGTGGTTACAATGTCAATGACACAAGGGAGAACTTGATGTGTGTATAATTCATTCTCAAAAAATTCACATTAAAAATACTGGATTATGGGGTGCCTAGGTGGCTCAGTTGGTTAAGCGACTGCCTCCGGCTCAGGTCATGATCCCGGAGTCCTGGGATTGAGTCCCACATCAGGCTCCCGGCTCGGCGGGGAGCCTGCTTCTCCCTCTGACCCTATCCCCTCTCATGCTGTTTCTCTCTCTCTCTCTCAAATAAATAAATAAATAAAATCTTTAAAAAAAAAAAAAAATACTGGATTATGATTCCAGAGACCTGGATCCTGACACTGGCTCTGTCACTCACTGGCCTTAGTCCTTGCTTCCTGCCTCCCACCCATCCTTCCAGGCCCAGCAGCAACCTTGCCTCCAAACACCTGCACCAAGTCTCCAGACAGAAGTGCTCAAACCCCCCCTTGTGAGTCTACTCCGTGACATGCAAACGTCTCTTCTTTCAGTTACTCTTCCCACATTTACTAAGGTCCTACTACTTCTAATCACACTGCAAGGCACCTATTTCATAATGGGGATCAGGAAAGACTTTGCCTTCAGTCTAGTGAAAAATTAGAAACTGTGATAAATGCTGTGAAGAAAAAGTATGGAGTCAGGAGAGCCCAGTATCTAAGGAATCTACTCTAGTTCAGCAGCAACCCAAAAAAGGAAGTATTCGTCTTTCAAAAGCTCAGAGCAAAGAAGACAAAGAGGCTGGTGTACAAAAATGTGAGCAAGTAACGAGAATTAAGCCTAGATGACGGGCCATATCAGGCCATGTGAAGACTTATGACACGGGACTAGCAACTGCCTGCTTGTAGGTCTTCCCAACTACATTAGAAATTTATCCAGACGACAGAAGCTTGGCCACCTGCCTGAAGAGCGACTGGAATACCAGCACCCACTTCCCACATGTAGCTGATTGGGTGAGTCTCCCCTTCTACCCACACTGCACTGGGCTTTACTCAAAAACGAAGAGGAAAGTACTTTCCCATGTAGGTGATTTACTCAATGCTATGCCTACCAAAGTGGTAAGCCCAAGGCTGGTACTCAGTAAGTACTTGGTGAATAAATTAATAAAGGTTTAATTTAAAATCTCACAGCATGCCGGGGTGCCTGGGTGGCTCAGTCAGTTAAGCGTCTGCCTTCAGCTCAGGTCATGATCCCAGGGTCCTGGGATCGAGCCCCGTATCCAGCTCCCTGCTCAGCGGGGAGTCTGTTTCTTCCTCTCTCCCTCCCTCTGCCCCTCTCCCTCCCCCCCATACTTTTTCTCTCTAAAACAGATGAAAAAATCTTTAAAAAAAATAAAATCTCACAGCATGCAAAATTCCACGCCTTTTGTTTGATTAACTGACAATCAGATAGCAATATAAATACCTCCACAGAATCCATCAGACCTTGCAAGAGGAGTTTCTGGTGAGGAAAATCTCCATCCCCAACTGGAAAATACCCCAGTGTTTGGATTGCTCGTTCTTTCATCTAGAAAACCAGAGAATTTTGCTTTAAAAAAAAAAAACAAAAAAAAACACAACAAAGTACGTAACAGCTTTATCCCAGAATAGTGTTTCCAAAATGAGATGACAGAGAGGGCAGTCTGTCTAAAGCACTTATGCATGCAAGTTTTTTTATAAAGTAGCCACAATTTTACAGAATTATGTGTATAAGACATTGGAGGTAGAAAGACATAAAACTGAGTTCATTAAGGGTCCATGGCTGCAAAAGAAGAAGAAAGTCTTTAACAAGGTTTATTATCCGTCACACTGTTTATAAATATAAATTCTGAGCCCAAAGGACTTAAGATCAAATCACAGCTTAACCATTTTAGCAGCCTTTACAGGTATGTGACCCTAGGCAAGTTACTGCACTCTCTGTGACTCCATTTCTTCATATGGGAAAAGAGAGAAGACAAGTGTACCTACTTCACTAGACCTTCTGAAGAGTTCCATTAATTAACATATATGAAGCCCTTAGCATACGCCTGGCACATTACAAGTGCTCAACAGTGGTTGGTGAGCACTAATTAGTTAATTAATAGCTAACAAAACTACACTGCGATATTCTCAGGAAGTTTTAAATGGTACCTAGACCAAGAATAAGATCATTTATTAAACTGTAGTAAACTGATTTATCTGCTCATTAAATCATGTTATATTTCAACACTGAGGTACTCTGATCACAAATGTTTTAAAGTTTATGAAAGTGTTTATTATCTAAAACTAAAAAATGATAAATGTCCTTCTCCTCAGATATTACTCACACTGCTTCCTAACATCCAGACTTCTTAAAACCATTTTCGCTGTCAGAGGTTAAGATTCAGATTTAGTCTAAAATTACAAAAGTGATAACAACTATTTAACACTTTATTACCCACTTTCGCATGACAGAAGAATTACCCGTGCAGCTAGTTCTTTACCCAAATCCTAACAGTTATGGGTCTAAACTGGAACAACTGGGCCAAACGGTGCACGCACAGAGGTCATACACAAATCACCCCTAACTCAAAACTAAATAGTCACCTAGACTTTATCACTCTTTTTTTACATTAAATCCTTCCTCCGGCTGCACTGTCATCTATCCTCATTACAACTGCGTTTTTGCTCACTTATGTATCTATGAATAGAAAGAATTTCAGAAGAAGGGGAAAAAAGGAGAGACTTGCCTTATTTGTTTCTTTACTGGAGGGTATTCTATTCAGTAAGCTTTCTACAAGATGTGATTTGGTGAAGCCAGATCCCTCACTGGGGATTGGGAGGGGACCATTCCTGCCAATTTCCCCGAGGGCTGTGCAGGCAGCAATGGCCAGGAGGGGCGACGTACTGTCCAAAAACGAGCCTGGAAGCACATGAGCCGAGACTGAGAAGAAGACACTACTGCTCTTGGGGTCCGGGGCAAGCAGCAAGGGACTCAAGACTGTCTCAGAGACAGCAAAACAAAATCAAAGTCCACATTTTCTTCTAATTGGTGATTTGTTAACATTCAGTCAGTAATGAAACACCACGGGAACAAGGCAGACAGCACTGTCCTCTTAAAAATGTTTAAGGTTTTTCGCTGTAATGCAACCATCTCTGTCATACAGAAACACATAGGAAGAAACGTACAGAAAAATTAAAGTACTTTCATTGTTATTAAAAGCACAGAAGTTATCCACCATCAAGCAAGTTTTGTGAAAAGACTTGTGCCTTTAAGGTACGATGCTGTAAAAAGAAACTAAAACGCTGTAATAAATTTGAACCCAACTCAAGGCAGCACAAGCAGGTCAAGTACCTATTGTTTCCGTGGCACTCTGAATGAGTTCCTCTTGTTCCGGCAGGAAATCGGCATCTGTCTCCAGGTCCTGCTGCTCTGCCATTCTCATTTTCTTTTTGGCCAAGTATCTTCCTACCGTGAATCCCAACGCAAGCAAGGATCCGTGCTGTATCTCTGGGCTCTGAACCACACAATAGCTCTGTCACTCTCTCACATGCAAGAATGCACTGAAATAACAGCATGCTTAGGAGAGTCATCTCTCCAATAAGACATAAGGCTACAAAGTGATCATTTGAGGTTCTACTGAATGCTAACAAACCTGGAGTTTCCAACACTCAAGAATTCTGAGAAGGTAAGCTGAGTCTTGATTCACTTCGAGTAATTCCCTAACCCCACACCCACTCCAAGTCTGGGTGAAGTGACTCTCCTGCAGGCTCCCTGTAGCACCCATACTTTCTTCTAGCTTGGAGCACTTATGTAACTACACTACCATTAATTTTCAAGCAAAATTTCTCCCTTCTGCCCTACTGCCAACAAAATACAATGAGCAGATACGATTTCTAATTGCTAAAACCTCTGAACACAAAGTAGAGGTTTGATTATTCGAAAGCACATGTTTCCTGATAGAACAGGCTCAATGACAGGTGGCTCTAGATGGGGAAAGAAAAAGGAACTAAGATTTCCGAGCACCTAGTAGTACGAGGGATCCTCGTGTAATCACTCCCCACTGTATTCCTAGCACCTAAAACAGCGCCAATTAGACACAAGGCACTCACAGTTGTTGAATGGACTGAATGAATCAATGTATTACCTATCTCAATTTTTCTTCACCATCATAAAAGTTCCTTTTAGAAATGAGAACACAAAAACTAAAAACATATCAGATGCTTTTAGAAAGCTCTCCCATCTCCCACAAAAAAGAACAAAGACAAAACTGATAACATACATGATTGTCTTTTGTGGTCTTTATAAGCTGTTCTATCATTGACTTCAACTCATTCCCCGACACTGTAGATACCACCACAGAATAAAACAATGCCGCCAGTTCACGCATCTCTTCTTTACTGCTATTCATCAGACTCTGAGTGGTGTAGAAAAACAAATATATACGTGATATACAATCATCTTCCTACTGACAACATCTGACATTTAAAATTGAAAGAATAAATGATACATTATATCGTTCAATCTATTGGTATCGGTAAGAAAATAACACAATAAACTACGTCAAAATAAAAGCTGAATTATATACCAAAATCTTCTGCGCATTTTCATCAAAAATACAAGACATAAAACAGACAGAATTAATACACAGATGATCTGAAACAGAGGTCAACAAATGCTTTCTGTAAAGGGCGAACAAGGCTTTGTAGGCCACCTGGTCTATGCGGCAACAGCTCCATTCTTCCACTGTAGGGCAAGAGTAGCCGCAGACAATGGAGAAATGGAGGGGTATCTGTGTTCCAATAAAACTTTATGGACACTATAATTCTCATGTCAGAAAATACTACTCATCTTTTGATTTTTTTTCAACCATTTAAGAACGTGAAAACCACTCTTAGCTTGCAGGCCAAACAAGAAAGGAGGCAAGGCAGATTTGGTACATGGACCATACATAGTTTGATGACCCCTGATCTACACGATCAAAAGTCAAAAACTGCGATCATTTTACAATCAGCAAATATTCACAAGGAATAAAAAATCCTTTTTAAATTTGAAGCAATTTCATGAGGTCAGTTTTTCCAGAAAAGCACAAAACTTACACTTCTTGGTATATTACATTCATGCTTTCACCCTAAGAGAGAATCTGCAAATTTTACCATAATTCAAGCTCCAATTTCCAAAAAGAACTGCATTATACAGCCCAAGAGGTATATGAAACTGTATGAGCCATGCCTGTACTAAAAAGAACTTTTCGTTGTTTATGTGAAATTCAAATTTAACTGCGAATCTTGTATTTTTTTTTTTTTTAAAGATTTTCATTTATTTATTTGACAGAGAGAGACACAGCGAGAGAGGGGAACACAAGCAGGGGGAGCGGGAGAGGGAGAAGCAGGCTTCCCGCGGAGCAGGGAGCCCGATGCGGGGCTCGATCCCAGGACCTTGGGATCATGACCTGAGCCGAAGGCAGACACTTAATGACTGAGCCACTCAGGCGCCCCGAGAATCTTGTATTTTTATTCGCTAAACCTGGCAATGCTTTTGGTGTGACCATGAGACAGGAACACTCTCCTACATGGCTGGTGGGAGTGTAAATTGGTACCAGAGGATGTGGACTATCAATAAGAACTGCAAAAGTCTATGTCCTCAATTCCACTTCTGGGGAATCCATCTAAAAAACAGACTTCCTTATATTCAAAATGATGGACTGTTCATTGCAGCAGAGTGGAAGCAACCTAAATGACTATCAGTGAGGTTCTAGAATAAATCACGGCATAGTCATACAATGGAAAAAATGAAGCTGTTAAAGAGGATGTTCCCTCTCTAGTTCTACAGAATACCTCCACATTCTAATGTTAAGTGAAAGAGGTTAAGGCACAAAACAGTGTGAGAAGTTAAATAACTTAATAAAATTATACTATATGTTAACTAACTAGAATTTAAATAAACACTTGAAACAATACAACTGTGGAAACTATGTACCTTTTGTGTAAAAGAAGGAAGAAAAATTAAAAATGCTTCTTTTTATTTGTGTGTATAGGCATAAATAAACTCTAGAAAGCACACCATAGAGAAATAAGTGATGACCTACATATGTTTGTCAGGTGAGAGAGGAAGGGGCAGGAAGTTGAGAGATCTGGGTAGGTGGGAGAGAGTTACAGAAAGGAGATATTTTACATATATTTTATTTAAGCTCCACAAATCTATTTTCTTAACTTTCGAAACAGAAAATACATATATATTTTTTTTACTTATATGATTCTCAATTCTTCTCTCACTCTCACCTAGATGGATTGTTGAGATACACTGACCTACCATGCTTCCCAGGAAGTGTCTGATAAAAAGAGTTTTCAAAACGACCCAAAGGCAGGAAAGGTCATAGGAACACTAGTAAGGAAGACGAAATTATAAGACTAAAGTGTAAAATATACAGAATCAAAGAGAAATATACATGCATAAGATGTACCTTTATCCATTCTGTTTTGTCTACAAATTTGGTAGCCAGTTTTTCTGGATACACGGAGACAGCTTCCAATAGACAGTACATGACTGGCAAACCTAAATAAGAAAGAATTCAGAACCATTTTAGCTTTAAGAAAAGTGATAAACACACAGGGCTCACTAAATTCCTTTAAAGTATAAGCTACTGGGACGCCTGGGTGGCTCAGTCGGTTAAGCGTCTGCCTTCAGCTCAGATCATGATCCCAGGGTCCTGGGATTGAGCCCCACATCAGGCTCCTAGCTTGGCAGGGAGCCTGCTTCTCCCTCTCCTTGCAGCTCCCCCTGCTTGTGCTTTCTCCCTCTCTCTCTGACAAATAAATAAAGTATAAGGTTACTGCTTTACGAAGCATTCCCCAGTTCTATGAAACAAAAACCAACATAAATACAGTATGTGATCCAAAACAGCAAATTTATAGACTACGTATCTATAAAAAGATGCCCTGTTCTTCGCACCCACTTCCAAAGTAAAAACATTATCTACTGTTAGCATTTCTTTCCGGGAAGAGTAAGAGTGTATCAAGGATGAATCAAGTAAGTCTGGAAAAGAAGCAAAGACTCATGTTCAGTTACAGTAGTGAAGGGAGAAAATAATTTTGCTATAAATTCTCAGCTGAGTTTAAAATGAGATTTCTGCTTAAGTGCCTTAACTTCCTCCTCAGCAGCACGACCTCCTACCTCCAACACCTGCCAACAGCTGCTGAAGCAGGCCGATGTAGATCTGAACAGGGTGGGTTTCTCCACTCTTGGAAGAAGATGATGAGGATGTCGCCTGACCGCCTGACAGCAAGGTCCGTATGTAGCGTCCAATGGCTGGGGCGTGGTCCTGCATATCAGCCAGACTCTGGGAGGTGGGCACCACTCCCGCACTGTGCGCTAGGCACATGCGCAAGTACAGGACTATCTAAAAGCAGCAGGAAGAAGAATACCAGACAAGCTCCTCAAGAAATCAGTATGGGAGGGAACTCTTCAAAATGACAGTCTCCCATTTTCATTCCCCCACCCCCCCTTCATAAAGCTGTTCAACAATCCTCACGAAAGCTGGAAAACATGACTCAGTACGTTAACTGAAATTACCATAATGGAGCACAACTTACATAACAAGCTTTTATAAATCCAGAGTGTTTTTAGTGGAGTTTAATGGAGTTAAAATGCAAACTCAACTTTTAAGGTCTAAACTAATAATTACAGGGACGCCTGGGTGGTTCAGCCAGTTAAAGCCTCCGACTCGTGATCTCAGCTCAGGTCATGATCTCATGGGTTGTGAGACAGCCCTGCAACTGGCTTCACGCTCAGCGGGGAGTCTGCTTGAGATTCTCGCCCTCTGCGCCTCCCCCACTCGCATGCTCGCACTCTTGCTCTAATAAATAAATCTTTTTAAAGATTAAAAAAAAAGTCTAAACAATTACAATAAAAATTGTTATTTTTGAAAGCTGGGGGGGAGGGGAGATTGAGCAGAAACCTGGGGCAAATCATCTATTCCTGTGGACTCCAGTTGTATTTAATCTCCACTAGCATAAGAATTTGAGAAAATGGGTTCAAATCATAAGAGTAGAGACAACACCATAAAAACTTCTGATATAGGGGCGCCTGGGTGGCTCAGTTGGTTAAGCGACTGCCTTCGGCTCAGGTCATGATCCTGGAGTCCCTGGATCGAGTCCCGCATCAGGCTCCCTGCTCAGCAGGGAGTCTGCTTCTCCCTCTGACCCTCCCCCCTCTCATGCTCTCTATCTCATTATCTCTCAAATAAATAAATAAAATCTTAAAAAAAAAAAAAAAAACAACTTCTGATATAAGCTGGCTACCCAGGAGTCCTCCTGAAGCTCTTTCCTTGACAGCTAAAATAGGCAGCAATTCCACTGTGGGTATCTTACTCTGAACAAGATTACCTCTTGTCATTTAATTAGTGCAAGTCAATGACCTAAACAACAGATAATCCAAACAACCTCAACATAGCACTGGCTTTAAAATTCAAATCTAATTTGCTGTAAAATCACAATAGTAATCAATGCAGAGCACCCAATTCTTCCACAAAGAATCTCACTGAGATAAATATATTTACAGACTCCACTACGAACTGAAATAATACCAATTACCCAACACTGTTTTTCTAATAAACAATCTGGTGAAGGACAATGACATCACAATATGGGTTTATCTAGAACACAAAAAAATTCAGACATCTCTTTGGGTGTGACATTATCTTTTAGAACGTTTAGAGAGAGCAAAATGGAAAGAGGTCCAAGTCCTACCTCTCCAAAGGCTGCTGGGTTAAATGGAAGGACAGTAGTCCCAGTCATGTACTTAGCTGGAGTTTTCATTCGATGGGAAGCCTAATAAAAATAAGCCAAAAACAAACACAATTACTAAAACATGGAGCACGTGTGCCCTTCCTCAATTCAAAAATAACTGTATTTCTAACTACATTATTGTTTGCTACTGTTTTTTCCTAAATCAAAGCATTTTTCCATCAATCATGCTGATTTGCACATGTCCCTCAAACCCTAAATGATAGGTGTGGTGTCTTTTCTTCTTCCTGTTTTTACTGGCTTATTTAAAAAGAATAAACCTGCTCAGAGCACCTGGGTGGTTCAGTCAGTTGAGCATCTGACTCTTGGTTTTGGCTCAGGTCATGACCTCTGGGTCACAAAACTGAGCCCTGTGTCAGGCTCTGTGCTCAGCGGGGAGTCTGCCTGAGATTCTCTCTCCCTCTGCCCTTGCCCCTCACATGCGTGCACGCACTCTTTCTCTCAAATAAATAAATAAATCTTAAGAAAGAAAAAAAGAAAGAAAGAAAGAAAAGAAGAAACCTGCTCCAGGCATCTACGAACAGTCACCTCAGGCCACTGCAGGCCAGTTACTTTCATTACTAATGGAGGCAGGAGGAAAAGATGAGCACAAAAACATCTTCTGACCACAAATATGACTGTGCCTCAGAGAAAAAAATCATGACTACTTAGTCCTGACCTCCAACTCCCTTAAGATGTCTATCTAAATAAAAAGCCAGGACCACCAGCATACTCAAAGAAACACTGACGTAAAAAGTGGGACAGGATCAGGACTGGGGGTCACAACAGCCAATACTCTTGTCTGATCCACCAGCAGAGAGAACCACACACACACACACACACACACACACACGAGGCTTGCAAAAGCAGACGTGATGTTCTCTTATGATCACAATGGAAAAAATCGTTCTGAACTGTTCCCTGAAGTATTCTTAAATTTATGGTTTCCAAATAATATCCTTAAAAATACAAAAAAAAAAAAAAAAAAAAAGATATTTTTAAGCATGTCATACCAAGGAGAAAATTTTTAAACCCAGCCAAAATGTTGACAAGCATAAAAGGAATTTAAGTAATTCAGATTGGGGCAAAACAGATCAATTTTGAGAATTACATTTTTCTCTTCATTTTGTATTTTCGTCCTCTCATTGTAAATATTAACATTGTTAGAAACCTTACTAATATTCAACATTTAGTGATAACATTTTAAATGTGTCACCTAAAAAAATACATGTTTATTTTCATGATTCATTATATGACCCAAACTAACTATCTGAAGTTAAATGCCATACCTTTTCGTGAATATAATACACCATTTCCGGGAAAGAAGGCATCTGCTTAGAAGCACTTTCTTTTCTGTTTCTACCAGGAAGACACCTTAATACTCGCTGTGCTTCTCCATGAACTTCTTCCCGTCTTACAGAAAGACAAATAGGAATAAAATATAAATTGCAATGATAGAATGATCATGTGATGATTAAGAACAGTCATTTTATTTGACAACGGGGGATCTGAGAAAATGTCTTAAATATATTCTTAGCTATCTAAGCAAAGAGTCATAAAATACATTTTAAGAAACTACTTCTTTTTGGAAATTTCTTGAAATTTGAAGAGTTACGTGGCTTGCATCTTTTAAGTTTACCCACAGAAAAAAAAGAAGATAGGGTATAACTACAGGTCTGTATCATATCAAGGGCCATATTTTTAACTCTTTAATAAACTGCTTCCAAATTCCATAGAGCAACACTGAAAACAATATAAATTTTAGTAATTCTCAAATAATTTAAAATGAACCCAAATTCAAATTAACACCTTTTGAAACTTACGGATCTCCTGCAGCTAGTAAGAGCAAATATCTGGAAGGTATATGATCTGAGGGAAACACCGTGCTAGCAAATTTCACAGCCACCTGTCGAACTTGAACTTCAGGCTATTTAACACATAAATACACGCACACACAAACACATAACAGATTTTAAAAAAAGAAGAAGAAAGAAGAATCCAATTACCAACAGCTCATTCCAGTCAAGATAAGTCATCTTAATTGTAAACAATTAAAAATGAAGTTTTTTTAATAACTATATCTAAGTAAATAAAATGAAGACAAATCATTTGTTGAAAATCTTTAATCAAGTTGTTTAAAAGTCTTTTGGACAGCGGCATCACTTAAAAAGTACTTTTATGAGCTAAAAAAGGACCCTCCAAGTAAAGCAGGAAGACCCACAAAGACCATAGCCAGAGAATGTCCCTGTACACGCACATCCTCCGGCCAACTTTGGGACCACGGTCACTGTGAACAGTTTTCTCGCCGTCATCTCTGCTTCCCCAACCCTCAAACTGTCAGTCACATCAATGAAATTAAGATATTTGGCAGGGAACACAAACAGAGGTTACTTGGAATCTCTATAAATGTGAAGCAAATTCGTCTCCAAGTTTTTCAGATTAGCTTTAGTTAAAACTGACTCCGAAGGAGTTTCAACTACATGAATATATTCAATTCACCTAAACAGAATAATGAACAAATCTACGAATACAAAGTTCAATGAGAGAAACAGCTGAAGAACCTTTATTCTGAAAAGCCTTATTCTCATGTACCTTTCCCCCCCGGTCATTCTCCTAGTCACAAACCTAACATAGTGAGATGAGAGTGATATTAAGAAACAGATAATGGTCCTATTCATTCAGGTATTCTTGCTCTTTAAGCATTCCTTGAGCTACAATCAAGAGCAGTGATACTAAGGACTAGTTCGTATGATTTAGCCTAGAGTCTGGTTGCTTTAAATGTAGTCTGAGAAAACACCAACTAGCTTCGGTTTAGTAACATTGCTGCATGATTTGATCTGCATACGTATAACCAGAACCCACATGCATTATACATGCATCATACATCCTTATACGATTACCTAGGGAAAGATTTAAGTGTTCTATTCTAATGAGCTTCCAAATAAGCCCACACTTCTTTGTCCACAATATAAGACTATGAACCATGTACAAGAGCATCCGACAGTGGAACTCAATATACAGTAATGTTCCTGAGTGTACATAATAATCCTGTCACATTTCAATAGAAACCAGATACCTTTCTGAACCTTTAGTAATTCCCTCGATAGCAATGTATTAAATATGCCAGCCAAATTTCAGTAAGACACAATATATATTAATCACACCAATACTTTTTGACATCATTCCCTCTTCTAATCTCCCTCTTTCTACTCCTAGAAATGGAGGACAAAGAACTGACTATAGCAAGTCCATATTATTTTATATTGTATACTATATATTACATATACATATGTGTATATATAGATACTCAAAATTTCCTATAAAATCCCATGACAGCCAAATAAAGAGGACTAGAAGGAAGAAGACTATGTATGATAGTACTGGCTTACTTCCTATAGACTCGATTTTAAGGTATAAAATTTGTCTTTCTTTCCTTCTGCTTTTCCCCCAGTGTTGGCTATAGAACTCCATCCCAAAGGACTGTAGTGTTCAGCTACCAAGTAAGACAAAAGACTTCCAACTTGGAGGACATGACATCAAGAACAGTTTCCCAACATGAAAGGCTTTAAACATAAAACCTCTGAGAATATCACCACTCCTTCTCCCCTAAAATCAGATTCCCATCATGAAGAATTAAAAATCAATCAGAAATCACAGTCCTGGGCCGCCTGGGTGGCTCAGCTGTTAAGCACCTACCTTCGGCTCAGGTCACGATCCCAGCGTCCTGGGATCAAGTCCCACATCGGGCTCCCTGCTCAGCAGCAGGGAGTCTGCTTTTCCCTCTGCCCTCCCTCTGCCGCTCTCTCAAATAAATAAAATCTTTAAAAATAATAAATCACAGTCCAAGTGAAAGCAAATATTCTTCTTAATTGTCAAGATCATTAAGGAAAAAAAGCAATTCCAATTCTGTTCTTAAAAACGTACACTGTATCACCAATCATCGCAGTTCACATAGCTGGACCTACCTTTATTAAGTACGAAGCCACAAGTGCCTCCATGAGAGTTCGCTGTGCTCCCTCCAAAGTACTATAAGCTCCCACCATCATAGACAATGCTTCTTGAATAGCAAGCCGAGTCTCAGGCTCTTCCTATAAATATAATAAAAATAGCATTTCCCTCCCTGTCGGGTTTCCAGGTCAGCATCCAAGCGGAAAGCATAAACTTGCTGGGTGTTTCCCTACCTTACAAAGGGCTTCAAAAAGCTGCTGCACAAGAGCTATATCCTTGGTGAATAAATGGGGCATTCGACTGTAAGAGAATACAAGACCATTATTACGATCATCAACTTCCACGAGGTTAGAAGAAAATGTAACTCAACACAAATTTTCTTGAAATGCATTTTCATCTCTAAACATAATGTCGACATCATTAGATTACCTCCCCAAAGAGCCAAATATTGTTAAAAGTAAATATTTAGTTCTTCAACTATCTAATATAAGTAACCCATGATTAAAATACATACTATCCAGATAGAGCCTTTATAAGATTCCATGCATTCAGTTAACATTTCTGATTTTAACATAAGAAAAATAGACAATTAAGACCAAACTGCTACTTAAACTAAAGGCTATCATGTAAGTGCTCTATCAGGTGACTGAGGGTAGCTTTCCTCTGAGCCCCAAGGATCCTTTCCCTGCACAGACAGAAGAGCAAGACCCAGTCCACACAGGCCAGTAGGGGCCCTGCACCATGCTGGCAGCACCACACGGTGCCACAGTCTCCCTGCTCTGAAATATAGGGAAGGAAGAGGAAACCAGGAGGAAGTGGAAGGAGGAAATCATACCATAAGCAGAAGAAAAAAAATCCACCTCTGGAAACGGGCCACCCAGAATCATAATATACCACTATCAGAAAAGAGAGTCAAGAGCTAAACCTTGATGACTGTGGTTATAAAGACTAGTGGTAAGCAGCCACAAGAACACTTAAGGTCAATCAAATGTCTCCAGGGTGCAAGAAAAAGTAACCCGTTAAGACACAATCCAGTTCAAAATCTCATTTCAAGACTACCATTTAATATGGAAACATATCTATCTTCAAATGGAATGTCTCACATCATTTTCCTTCTACAAGGAAAACATTCCTAAACAACCCATGGCCATTAAATACATTTCCTTTCAAAATCACAACCAATTTATTCTCCATCCATTATTAAATGCCACATAATTTTTCTTAGTTTACCAACAGGGTATCTCTCACTGAAGAAGAGTTTACTCACCTGGAGAGTTTTCCAACAGCTGAATATGCCATTGACAGTAGCTTAGGGTCCTTGAAATTAAGAAAAAAAAAAAAAAGAACAAAAAACAGACAAAACAAAAAATACAGTAAACGGCAAAACCTTTTTGCTGCAATTACATGCATTATTTTACTCCTTGTTAAACCTGGTCTCACTCTGCCTAACTACATGATATTAGCATCTAACAAAACAAACAAAAAAAGTCCAAACCCAGAATCATCACACTACTAAAAGGAAAAACAAAACAAAACTTTGCATCCCCAACTCACTCCAAAAGGAAAATACAGAGGCCATAAATGAAAGGGTTCTCTCAGCTGGTGCTAAGTTCAGGATATTTTCAACACTATGTACCCTGCAAACACCAACGCACTGGGAAAACAGCTTAACTTATCAGAAAATTCACCACTGGTCACACAGACTAGGATCCTCCATCTCTCCCCCCAAAACTGCAGTAAACTGGGGAACGATTACCTAAAACTCTGCATGATAATAAAGAGCTTCGCCTCATATCTCCCATTATAAAAAATGAAAGGGATCATAGTCATCAAGTGAGTGAGGTTCCCTCCTCAGACAGACAGAATTTTATATTGTTTTATGAAAACCAATAGTCTGATTACTCAGAAAAAAAGGAACACCTCTGTGAGTTGAAGTTTATACAATTAACATAGGACTCACTCTTCCACACCTCGATGGATACACTTACAGATTCATCTGTTGGGAAGTTCTGCAGGAACCTCCAGGAGGTACAGAGATTAGGGACCTATGGCTTATCTGGCCTCTCGAATTTATTTTTAAATATACAGATTCTCCCTAAAAGCCCAAAAGCATTTCTACCAACCATCCCAAGCATCAGACTATGTATGCCATTAAAAAAACTCTGAAAGGTTCCCTAGGCCTCAAAAACCTTGCAAGCACTATTCAGTAAAGGATAGGAGAGCCAGGCCTACCGCTGCTCCCAAAGGAACTGTACAGGAATGAACAGCTTTTCCCTAATAATAATACCTATTAAAGGGCATTCGATGTGCTGAACAATTTTTGTGTATAATCTCATTTAATCTTCACAATAATCCAACGAAGAGGTATTATTTTCATTTTTCTAATAAAGAACAGAGCTCCAAAGAATTTAAGCAACTCATCAAAGAACAAAACTAGGATTCAAACTCAATTTTAACTCCAACTGGCAGAATGTTAATTACTATACAACTGCAAACATGCATTCATGTTTAGTTAAGACTTAGGAAAATAATGCTAACTAGAGTTCTTGAAATATTACTTTCTTTAACAAATTCACCTGAACTAATGAAGATGGTAAGAGTGACACAGCAAGGACAAAGGGGATTCCAAAGAATCCTCATCCCATTTAGCTTAAGGAATCAAAAACTTACTGAATGCATGTTTTTATAGAATTTTGAACTGGTAAAAACTCAGCCCTTAAGAATTAACACTATTTCTAAATATAAGCAAATCCAAATAAACATCCATATGGAAACAAATCATAAAATAAAATTTAATGCTTTCCATTCCATTTTTGCACAGTGCCTAAAAGCAGAATAAAATGCAGTTGCTTTAAAAGATGTTATTTAAAGAAGCAATAAGACCCCTCGAAATTCGTACTGTATTTTTAACACTTAATTCCAAAAACAAAAAAGCAAAAGATGGTAGTAATTTCTGAAATTCACACCACTTCAAGTAAAAAGATTAAGAAATGATGGAACAATAGCAAACTGTAACTAACTAAACAAACATGCAGACCAGAAAGATTGGTAACAGAAAATACTTTAAAATATAAAATGTTAACAGTGTTTAAAAGACAAGTCACTTACTTCTTTATATTCATTGATTAGCTTGGTGAGGCCATTCAAAAGCATTGGACCTAATGGCTTAATCTTGATTTCTGGACAACTTTAAAAAAATAGCACACATACACAAAAGCAAGATAAGAATCTCATTATTAGCGTATCTTTTCAGATGATGACTTAAAATAATTAGAGACACAACTGAAATAACCTATTAAAACCTAAAATTTTTTTAAGATGAGCAAACATGGTTTCTTTCTGGGTAAGAAAGAAATACTTGAATCATTTGATCACTCCAACAGCTTGAAATTTTACAAATAGTTCAAAAAAACTTACGTTATACAAATGTGATGCACAAACTGCAGGGATAATGTTCTCAATTTTGAATTTGTATTTGTACCAAAAAGTCCATCATATACCACCTATGAAAAAGAGACAATGTCAAGAACACCAATTAATAATAGCAATTTGCTATTCTCAGATATTAGTCAGGATTCAATAGCAGTTGTTGTGCACTACCCCTTGTTATTCAAACACAGTTCTTTTTAATACAGATAATCATCTTAGCTGACCAACTTAGGAAGCCGTCAGTAACTCCAATCAGTCTGTGGAATAACGAACACAGTGGTTGATCTTGACAGTCTGCAAAACTTGTGGATCTACCACCAGAAAGCAACAGAGTTCACAGTGGGCCCTCAGTCTGCCACTCCACATCACACAGGGGACATGAGCAGATAAAGCCACTCTGGTCCCTTAATTACATGTAGTCAGTCATTCCAAACAAATTGTAATAAAAGCTTCATGGAAAATGTCAAGATTAAAGCATTCATTCTACAAGCGTAGAATACAGGTACTCCATGTGTGGTGTAGTCATGCCTAGGTGGCAACGGATCACACAGGTGAGTCCTGTACAGCATCTAGAAGGTTCAGACATTAGACAGCAATGTCAAAGAAATCTAAATTCCTCAAATTCCCACTTTCTATGGGATGGATAGTCTTACACTTAGAAAAAAAAAAATCTCACATTGGTTCCTAAAATGACTAGCAGTATTCTGATCTTACTTAACAAGGGCATGTGACTGAACAGGACTGAGCTCTGCTGGGTAACCAACACTAGCCAGGTACTGTGAGACACAAAGAGACAAGCATTGCTCCCAAGGCACTCGATCTGCTTGAGGGATCAAAATGTACATACATTAAAAATGATACAGGACAATATATAATCACATGCTACCTTATTTGGAAAAGACTTCTAGAAAATTTATCTGATAATGCTAAATTATACAGAATAATATGGTAAGATAAAAGAAGCAAAAGAATCAGAATACTAATGTTTTATCAGAAAAAATAAAATTCACTGTGCACATATTATACGCGAAGAATTATGCTGGGTACTTTCATGCGTTCAAAATCAGGGTGAGGTACTATGTGCCTCGTTAAAGCCATTGGTATCAGGAAAGAAGAGGCTCATCTGAATGATGCCCTGAAGGATTTCTATGATTGACAGGTGGAGAAGAGAGGGGGTAGGGCCAATTATGTAGGAGAACAGTAATGCAATCATTAAAAATGGGACTAGAAAGAAGAATGTGTGTGAGGGACAGTGAGTTTGTCTTTGAATACACCAAGTTTTAGCCAGATTTATTTGGAAAACATATAAATAACTACAAATAAAGTACACACAGGATGTCTATGAATATTTTGTCACAAAATTCTAGCTGCTGGTGGCGCCTGGGTGGCTCAGTCGTTAAGCGTCTGCCTTCAGCTCAGGTCATGATCCCAGGGTCCTGGGATCGAGTCCCGCATCGGGCTCCCTGCTCTGCAGGAAGCCTGCTTCTCCCTCTCCCACTCGCCCTGCTTGTGTTCTCTCTCTCGCTGTGTATCTCTCTGTCAAATAAATAAACAAAATCTTTAAAATATTAAAAAAAAAAAATTCTAGCTGCTTCTTATGTAATGTAGTGTTACTACAACCAAAGTTTCTGAACCAAAATTATCAAGACACTATCCAGGAAACAGTGCTTGCAAACACCAATTATAAAACACCAATTATGAAAAAGAATGACAGAAGCTCTGGGATAATTTTACATTTATGAGACACAGAGAATACTTTAAAGTCATCAAATATTAGAGTGCCAGATAGGGGGCATAAAAGTTTTATCATCGAGGGGGAGGAAGTAGCCACTTCAACAAAATAAGCCTTAAGAGGGAGAGATGCTAAGACTGAAGTCTAGGCCCTCCATACAGTGAGCACGATGGCAAGTGTTCTCACTTTGGGACTGAAAAACGAGAGCAGCAGGAAGTGGGAACATTACAGATGGGAGGCGACACACTGGAGGGAATCCTGAAACAGGAGTAGATGTTGACCAGGCTAAAGGGGGAATGGGGGGGGGGGGGCGGCTCTGGCTGGCAGAGGGAACATCATGAGCGGAGACACGGAGCCATGAAAACAGCGTCTTTAAAGAGGAACAATCTTCTGTTGGAGCATAAGGTACAGGGCAAGGGGGTGGTGAGACAGGAGACCAGAAGAGAGAAAACTGCTAACCTGTCAGCAGATAACTCAGAACGTGGTAACTGAATGAGTACTAGCCACTGTGCTCTCAATCTTCTATGACCCCATTCAGTCTTTAAAACCTTGCTATGAGTAAGCTGCTGTTATTACACCCATTTTACAGATTCAAAAAAGAATTTCTTAAGAAAAACAGAAAAAAAAAAAAGAAAAGAAAGAAAGAAAGAAAAACAGAAAAAACCCTGAGGCTTATTTAGGATCTACAGCAAATAACTGATGACAAAATTTTACTCCAATCTATCTGCTACCTGAGCTGAGCTGGTCACCACTTGGGCAAAAAAGGTAGGAGCTTTTGCAGAGGGACTCGTGTCCTGTACCAACAGAGTACAAGGATTTCCAACTGCAACAAAAACTCTGGTGGCAACAGAGAAAATAGGCTGTCTTTCAGATGAGAGGAAGGGAAACAAGCTAGATTACTGTGATGGCCAAAGTGAGAAGGCACAGTCCCAATTAACACCAGCATTAGCTGGAGGGAGATGAAGCTATTAAGGAGGCAGAATCAAGAGAATATGGCCACTGCTGTTACGCAGGGGTTCAGTTAAGGATGACGCTTGATAACTGAATTTTTCCACTTAACTGACCACCAGAAACTTGGTTGCCTAAGACAAACATTTTTGGAGAAAAGCCGCCCAGAAAAGCACTAGTTTGAAAGGACAGTCACCATACATTTGAGTGTTAACTATATACAGTATGTACTCTATAACAAAAAATTTTTAACCATGTCTGCAGCTAAACCTGAGATAGAAAAAAAAGATGGAATCTCATTAGACTTGTTACGTACATCAACATACCTCCCGAATATGCGTTAATGCAGTTCTTTCTGTAATTAGACAGACATAAAGTTGTAAACAGGCCATTTTTCTCTGGAAAGAATGAATTACCTGGATGTTAGCTGGGAACGTTTCTGCAGCTTGTCTAGAACGAAGGAGATGGGGGACAATCTTTAACTTAACCCTTGTACTGACGGGGTCCCTCTTCAGCTCTGGTTTCAGAACTGCTCCCTGTTAAAAATATGTTTAATTATAACTCAGCAGTTCAAAATTACTACTCACTGAAAACAGTCATGAGAAATCATAAAATCAGTGGTCTCTCAATCTTTTGTTTCAAGATTCCTTTACACTCTTACAAACTACTGAACACTCCAAAGAGCTTTTGCTATACTGGAATACCTATCAATATTTGCTATATTAGAAATTAAAACTGAGAAATTTTAAAATATTCACTTAAAATTATAATAATAAATCCATTATACATTTTCATAAATAACATATTTTTAAGAAGATTAACTATATTTTCCCAAACAAAAAACTGTACTGAGTGGCACTGTTTCACGTTTTCTCTAAGTATCTTAATTGTCCACCTTGACAGAAGAGAGTTGGATTCTTTTATCTTCTGCCTTCAATCTGTTCTGGTTAAATTACATTAAAAAAAAAACCAACAACTGGCACTGGGTGTGGCCAAAAGAACAAAACAAAACCCAGTTTCATGAAGATATGTGTTTGGAAAAGTGGGGATGATTTCAGCCTTTTCAGGTAATTCCAGATATTCTTTGATACTACAGCAAAACTTAATAAACAATAGTTTCTTAAAGGCTAGTTACAATTTGGATTTGAAACCTTATCACTGAACTTTTGTATACTCTGTTATACTAAATTCCACTGATCTGTGTTGCCCACTGA
This sequence comes from Neomonachus schauinslandi, assembly GCF_002201575.2. Lineage (NCBI taxonomy): Eukaryota > Metazoa > Chordata > Mammalia > Carnivora > Phocidae > Neomonachus > Neomonachus schauinslandi. The sequence continues at coordinate 71,916,681 of NC_058415.1, forward strand.
ATGGCCCCCTTACCCTCGTAATGCTTCTGTAACATCACTGGTCATTTGGAAAGTACTGGCTCATGAGTTAAGCAAACATTTCATTATAAAACATTTTTTTAAATCACATGTTATTATCACCACCAATCTAATCAGAAAAATCTGTAGGTACTGACAAAATGTCAGGCTCACGGTGATGGATACAAGTTTCCCTAAATTGTAATTTTTGCTTGAAAGTCCAACTTTTACCACTGCCAATAAACCTCGTGAATTGTTTTTCTTGAAGCCTCATTTCTTCATTTTAGAGAACATATCTGCCAAATACCATCTCGATATCCACAGTTTCCCAGTCTACAGGTAAAATAATTTTTCTGCTTCATCAAAGATATTTTTTCCTATTTTTTTATTTATTTATTTTAGAGAGAGGGAGAGAGAAAGTATGCATGAGGAGGAGGCGCAGTGAGAGAGGGAGAGAGAATCTGAAGCAGACTCCACACTGAGCACGGAGCCTGACACGGGGCTCAATCCCACGACCCCGAGATCACGACCCAAGCAGAAACCAAGTGTCAGCTGCTCAACTGAACCACCCAGGCACCTCATCAAAGATATTCTTAAGTAAAGCTGGGTTTTATTCTCTTTTTTTTTTTTTTACCATGAGTGCTGACAGTTAAGAACACAATAACTACCAGTACTATTTAGTGACACAGTTTTGGTTCGTGCTAGGGCCCCAGCAGTTACACCCACCACTGTCAGCGCACCAGCAGTGCAAACATCAACACGATCAAAAAAAATCTCCCTATGACCCAACAGGGGTGAAGAAGCACTGATCTAATCCAACCCTTTCATTTTCTCCACGAAGAATATGAGGCCAAGAAAAGCCCTGTGATTAGCTATTCGTTACCAATAGCTCGTTATCAATAGCTCATTACATCCACGTCCCAATTGGACACCCACACAAGAAAAATGGGACTGTATTTCACTCTCCTCCCCAGTACATTTGTGTGCAGCCATTCAGGACTAGAACCCAAGGGGGAGGCTCCCAATTCCCAATTCATTGTTCTTTCTGCCACATCACACTCAATTGAATCTAATTGGAAATAGTATGATTGGGGGGGGATTATGATTTTTAAAACAACTATTTATGGTTTAAAAAGCAAGCAAGCAAATAATCCTTGTATGTCTGGATTTGAACTTGAGAACACTTTTAAACACAGTGAACTGAACAGAATTTAGCTTATTAAGCAAACACCTTACTTGGAGGCTTCAGAAGAACCCATCTATGGTCCTAGATTTTAGACCAGAGGTCAACAAATGAGCCAATGGGCCAAATCTGGCCCACCACCTTTCTTGATAAAGCCTATGAGTTAAGAATAGTGCTTATGTTTTCAAATGATTTTTTAAAAATCAAAAGACTAGTACTTCAGAATATGTGAATATTATATGAAACTCAAATTTCAGTAGCCATGAAGTTACACTGGCATCCAGCCATGCTCCTTTGTGTGTTGCCTACAACTGCTTTCATGTTAGGGCAGAGTTGAATAGTTGTTGCCCCACAACCACATGGCCAGCAAAGCCTAAAAAACTGACAGAAAAAGTGTGTGGATCCCTAATCCAGAGATTGTATCATCATTATTTAAGTATAGGAATTGAAACGACCAGCTCAAATAAACTAAGTTACCAGGAAATCTTAATCCACCCAGACAACATGGCTTAAAACTAGTATTTCCTCCAGGATAAATTCAGTTTAAGTCAAAATAACTAGGAGAGGGGCGCCTGGGTGGCTCGGTCGTTAAGCACCTGCCTTCGGCTCAGGTCATGATCCCAGGGTCCTGGGATCGAGCCCCGCATCGGGCTCCCCGCTCGGCAGAAAGCCTGCTTCTCCCTCTCCCACTCCCCCTGCTTGTGTTCCCTCTCTCTCTCTGTGTCTCTGTCAAAAAAAATAAATAAAAATCTAAAAAAAAACTAGGAGAAAAAGTTCAAATATATGGAGCTCATGTCAACCAAATGCTTTTTATGATGATGTGAGAATAAACCAAAACAACCTACCTCTTTTGTCTTCAGTGGTATATCTCCAAGGTATACCTTGTACATCTTATTAATGATGGCAGGATTATTCCAGTCAATCAAGCTACAGAAGGTTTCAACACAGCTTGTTAAAATTATTTTTTTGGTCCCACTTCAATGATTTCAAAAAATACATAGCCCCAATATTCGTTACCAAAGGAAAATGTCAGAAATACACAAATGAACTGAGCAACTGACTTGTAGAAGAGAAGGAAAGGGATTAATTTAGATCAACGTTAATTTCTAAACAGAAATCCAGGAAGTCACTTGTCCCACCCTGATTCAATAGCTCATTACATCCACGGCCCAACTGGACACCCACACAAGAAAAATGGACTGTATTTCACTCTCAAGGCCAATGCCACGGAGCAGTTCCAACAGAGCAGAGCTATAGTACACTTGTTCAAAGAGAACTGAGGCAAGCATCATTCTTCTGTTGAACTACCTGGAAACCCAAAAGTGGTAAGGAAAGTGACCCAAAAATAAAAAAATTATCCGTTAAAGCCCCAACCCTAAGAAGCTGGCAGCCCCTTCCATTTCTCTTATATTGTGTTACCATGACCCCCAGCCTCCTGCTCCTCCTTCTCTGCCAGCACATATTTGCAGCTTCATCACCTAATCCTAATAGCAGGCATGCTGCCATTAGTCCCTGACTTGCTCCTACTTGGGCCCCACTGTCAGGTGAATGAGGATACAACACTGTATCCTACAACACCCACCCCCTGCAGCGGCCCCTCCCAGTCATGTTACAAACCTTGCTGTACTGCAATCCTGCGTTTCACTTCATCATACTATCTTCTCTCTGCCTTTTGACATTGGTTCTGCTTCCAAGCTATGTTCTAATCTGTGCAAACACAATTTCTTATGCTGCTCTGACAGGTTTTCTAATCCGTCCCTTCTTTCACAGTTCATCCATCTGCCTCTTCCTCAGATAGCCACAATTCCACAATACCTCCATCCTCGAAGATGTTCCACCATTCCATTTTAGTTTTTATTCACCTACACTCTCCTCAGATGACTGTTACTAACTAATCCTCAAGCCCCACCTTTGTCTCCCTTCTATAAGTACATCAGGCGTACAGATTTTTGACAACACGTACACACTTTAGTAAAGCTTAATGGTAAAAACAAACTAAAAATTAAAAATTTTCACTGTTTCCTCTACTTTTCCCCTTGCCATCTTTCTAGGTTTTTTTATTACATGTTTGTTGTGAAAATTCAGAAATGTACAGAAACTTATAATCTGTATACCATATCCCTCTCTACTCCTTTTCAGTAACCACTAACTTTGGTGTATCTTTTACTAGACTTCTTTCTTATGCACGTAAAACTGGTGGATGGTATAGCAGGTGGGTAGGTAAAGAAACAGATCAAAAGAGAGATGCATCACTTGAAGAGATACTTCAGGATTTTTCTTTTAACAAAATGAGAAAATATCTACATACCGTTCTCAACTTACTTTTTACCTCTTAACAATGTTAAACTCCTCTTATGAAAAAAATGCACACTTGTTTTAACAGACAAAATCGAAACGAACTAGAATACTTCTGCACCACATTTACATTTCTAACAATCCAATCCACTACATGGTGTAAAGAATGGGGCCAGCTCAAACACAATGAGAAGTTTTAAAGGAAGGTTTTTTGATACTTCGAAACCAAATAAATTCTTTGAAAGGGATACCAGGAGGATGCAGTTATAAGCAGCATGAAGGAATTTTAGACTGGGGGGGGGGGCGGTGTTAATGTACAGTCTAGTCCAACTTCCTTATTCCACAGAGTCCAACGCCTGGCAGGTTACAAGAGTCTTTCCTGTTCCATCAGCGAGAGGCATGACCAGAATTAACTCCCTGACAACGCGCTCCTCCCCTAGGCTGCCTCACCTGCTGTGGAGGGGTACACCGCTCCTAACCGCCCCCACACGTGCAGTCTGCTTACGGACACGTAACCGAAGACACAACGAAGTTACCTTCCTTACGCGGTTACACCTGCTTATATCACTTTCTCTGAAGTGGAAAAACTACAATATATGCACTCCACTGCCTTTTAGCATGCTATTACATTAAGCATTAAAACAAATGAAGAACATAACTCTTCCATAATCGTGATAGTTTTCAACCAAGTAACTTCAATTTCTCCCGTTGTTTTTCCAGTCTCCCCACATCTCCTGTTTTAAATCAGTACACATATTACTTTGTATTCCGCTGTATTCATTTGCCATTACTTGTGGACAATTTACACATTGCTTTATTACTTTCATAATTATTTGGGAAGATCTATAATATCCCATACAGAGACACACAGTTAATTTACTTAACTACTTCCCTATAGTAGAAATTTGAATGTTTCCATTTTTCTTAAAATTATAGGAAATGGTATAATGGGCAAATCTATAACATTTTTCTAAATATAATCTTTTTCTTCTTCTGAATGACTCTCTTAGAATAAATTCCCAGAAGATTTACATAAAACATTATAAATATTTTTATGATTCATTACATACTGCAAAGTGCTTTCCAAAAATTATTTCGGTTTATAATGCCAATCAACAGAATATAAAAACAGCAGTTTCAACAGAAATTTAAATGGAGTTTCAACTGTTACATAATTTTATTTACCAATGGGTACAAACTGGTACACCAGCGTTTCATTTTGCATTGATGTGATTTCTCACACAAAACATTTTCTCTGAGCCTATTACTATTTGTATTTCCTCCTGTGTGAATTAAGATCTATTCAGCATCTCTTTTATGGGACCTGTTTTTTACTGTATTTATCATAATACCTACATATCCTTTATTAAAAGCCATCTCAAATGGTTTGACACAGAGGAAGAATCAAAAATGAGTAACTTCTGGGTTCTGACATTCTTCTTAACATCAATTCTTTAAGTCCATTTACCTAGACGACAAAGGTCTCACTTCTCATGGTAATATCTCTAATGCATTCCAGTTTTAAACTGCTTTTCCAAACAGCTTTTCTTCTTTGTCTTATACAGAATGCTGCTCCTAAGCAAACTGTCTTTATTACAAATTAGGTATATTTCATAATCTCCTAAATTGAATGTCTCATAGAAAATCCTGGAAGAATAAATATGTGCTGACTGAGCTTTTAGAAATATGGCCTCTTTTCATTTTTTCAAGGTGGAAAGGGAGGCAGTTTACCTTTGCTTGCTTTTCAATTCTAGGTCCGCTGCTGTCGCTACGCTGTGGCGTGTGTCACTAGAAGCAATCACCAAGTGGAGAACAGCTTCGAGTTCAGGCACCTGTTCAGCTTCTATGAATTTCACTATACCCAATTTGCACTGCAGATAAATGAAGGGAGGGAAAAACGGTGATCAAAGAAACAAATACTACCAACCAAAAATTAATAGTAACAACAGTGGCAGCTCCTGTTTGGGCTTACAATGTGCCAGGGAACTGTATATAACATATATTCATGACTTCATTTAACCCTCACTATCTATGACATAAGTAATATTATACTCATTTTTCTGATGAGGAAACTGAGGCAAGGCTTAAGAGATTAAGGCACATATTAAGTGATGAAAACAAGATTCAAACCAAAGTTTCTCCAAATCGAAGACCATCATGATACACAGCCTTCCTACTCAGGTTACAGTCTCTCTAGAATGATAAAGCCTTGAACTGAAGTCCAAATTTGGAGCCTACAGGTAAGAGATTGGTACATTATAAATAGAGGGCTCAACGGATTGTTTTGACAGTTCAAAAAGAACTAAACCACATTCCATAGAGTTCCACTCTATTGTTAACATATTCATTCTGTCCTCAATATTCTTAGACTGAAAACAATAGGATTTCAAACACACTCTAGCCAAGGCAAGTGAAATTTTAACCAAACAGTATTCAATCTAATTGAATGGCTAAAATAAAACACAGATCAAAGAAGGATTCTAATTAGAACTTCATGCAATGTGAAGGAGCTATGAATTTCAAAACAAACAATTCTATTTAGGACAAATATGCCTGAAAACTATCTTTACCTTTAAAAATCAGTTATATACCAGTTCTTATGTATATGAATCAAGATTAAGAGAGTTTATAATTATTAAATAATAACATGCAATTTAAAAAGGTATATAAACAGATCATAAAATGCTTGCCTTCCCTCCCCTTGTTCAAAACAACTTACTTGTGGCAAGAGCCACAAGAGAAAAGACTCATTTACTTAAGCCACAGAAGAACAGTTAATGGAAATTAACTACACAAAGATATAAACAAAAAAATGTGCAAAGAAAACTGAAAATAATACTAATGTCCATCGATAGGAAACTAGTTAAAATCTTACGTGGTTTACACATAATTTTATATAAACATATAAAAAGATGACTTTTTAAAAAAACTTTCTATACTGTTAAATGAAAAAAGTAAACCACAAATACTGTATTATATGTAAATGTATGTAAATGTAATTTATATTATATAAAAATGTATTGTATAAAACTGTATTTATATATATATACACACACACAAACATACACATATAGAGTAGGCTGTAGATGAATGACAAACTAGGATTTCAGGTCATTTTTAACTTCTCTTCATAATGTTCTGTACTACTTGAATCTTTACATTATCATAATGTTATCATTAGAAAAAATAAAAACCATTTTTATTTAAATAAAAAAAATTTTATTTCATCCTTGAAACTAAATGGTTCATTTAGATTCACTAGATTATAAAATTGACAAAAAACATGGAGAGGACCTTAAAAATTAGCAAATAATTATCAACACAAGATTACAATTTAATGTTAACGATTATTCTCCAGCACTTGGAGCCTGAGCCCTCAGAGAGGCCTATTCAAAGCCTAGTAATAGGGAGTAAGACCAAGGTACATCTCAAAACCTCAATTCCTTTTACAAAATGAAATGATTTCTCTACCTCCTCGGGTTGACGTAAGGATTAAATGACACAAGGTATTCAAAGTGCTCAGGAGAGTACCCGTCACATCGCTCCCACCCAAAAAAGAGGAGCTGCTACTACTATTTACCTTTCTTTCTTACTTACATCATGGTTTGAGAAGGGGAAAAAAAGACCTTTGAAACATGAAGTAAATCTAATCAAACGTAACCCTCGCTGAACAAGTCATTCTATGAATTTGCGAGTGGAAGCAATCCCCCACTTGCCTTTTTCCCTCTCCTGGGGAACACTGCTTTTTGATCCAAAAAAACACTGCTTTTTTTCAAAAAGAAAAAATATCAAATCATTTAGACTGCCATGGAGAGAGAAAGGAAGGACTGGAAGACTAACCCATGTTGCTTGAATTCCAAAATAATTACATACTGATCTCATCTGTTCTTCCCTGAGGTGCCTGATGACACAGACACAGTGAGGCAACTTCTCTGCAGAGCACCAGTCTTTTTTAAAAGCTGCTCAGAGAACAGCTGTGTCCTGTTTAAATCCAGAATAAAATGCTTAATGCCAATTTTGAAATTCCCAGCAAGAAATATCAAAGGGAGTCATGCTTTTCCCCCATATTGTCACATATGAGTATAGGAGTTCCTCACTTTACACAAAATGTACAGCCCTAAAAAGCTGAATAGCCCAAGATAAATTGTATCTTAACTGCACCAAAACAGCTAGATGATTATTAAACCTACAGTTAAAAGCTAAAATGAGCGAAGTTAAACATAGTCCGTTTCTGAGGGGGCTGGATTTCACCCTTGAGCTGTGGACTCAACGAAGAGCACTGAAGAGCACTGCCCGCCCCTTCCCTTCCCCTGGGGCTTTAACACATAACTGCCACGATGAAGACAGCACTCGAGGTCAGGCAGGGGTTGCAAAGCTGTTTCACTAGAGAGACTGAGCATATGAGAACTACGGCAGACCTGCTCCCGGGGGGGCCCCCCGGGGCCAGCGCACTGGGGCAGGCTCCATTATGAACAAGCAGTGATACCTGTTCCAACTGTTCAGGTGTCCACGGGTTATCACCAATAACTCGCTTAGCTGCATAAAAACTCATTCCTGGGGGAGGCTGGGGTATTCCAGAACCTCCCCCACTATTTGAAGAAGAACCCTGTCCTGAAGATGAATTTTGGCGACTCTGGGATTCATTTAACACATATCTGAAAAGGAAAGAGAAATGTAACCTCCCTATTAAAACACATACATAAATATATATGTGCACATTTAATACATTCAATTTTATACTTTTCTCCGAGAGATTTTTTCTAGAATACTTGAAAGTAAAATTTCATCATAAAGAAAAATTCTGAAGGTATCTAAAAAAGGGTATTTACATCTTTAGCAGATTAACCCTAAGTCCATCTGTTCAGCTTAGTTACAAATGAACTATTACACTTACCAACAATGAATATAAATATTTTGCTCTCAATCTATAAACAACTCTCTAAGAGCCACTATGGACCTACTACATTTTGAGTTTCAGGTTGACAAATACAGAGAAAGAACAATTGTTTGTAAGAAGGATTAAAAAAAAAAAAGAAACATTCTATATCCAAAGCACAGAACATTTTTACAGTCATTCCCATTTCTGCTAAGTGGCAATTCACCTTTAATTCCTATATCCCATTAGAAAACCCACTGAAACCTCCAAACCACTTACCACACAAGCACATAACACCCCAAAAAGGAAAAAAAACCCAGAGGAAAAGTCATAACAATTAGCTTTTCCCACTGTATGTTCAAAGCCCTCTGTAGCTACTTATTTATTAATTTACAACCCTATTTTCATTTTTAGCTTCTACAGATTAAAAATAAGATTTCTGATAAATTCGTTTTGATCCAGTAAACCGGTATTTCTCATCTACAAAATGAAAATTTTGAAAAAAAAATTTAATTCAAGTCCCTTCAAACTCTAAAATTCTATGCTGATGAATTATCAGACTGGATATTAAAATGAAATACCCATTATAATAAAAATTAAAAATAACACTTAGATCCTGATAGTACAGTAAATTATTCCACATTACTTATATGCTATATCCATTTAATCTTAATCCATCTATTAAAAAAACCTATTAAGAAATCACTTTAATACTTTTATAAAAATAAGGCAAATTCCCACTGGTAAGAAAAACTGGATTGAGTACATTATGTGCCTAAGTTAAATTTGGATTTGGTAAGAAAAACTGGATTGAGGACGTTATGTGCCTAAGTTAAATTTGGATTTCAAAGTTTATTTACCAAAGCCATCATCACCTGCCAATTCTGGCTGCCTCCTGATTCAACAACTATAAAAAGGAGGTTTTCATTTATTTCTAAGTTAAAGCAAGACTAGTGGCAGTAAGTAAATGAATCAGTAATTACTGAACAGCTAACATTATGCAAAACACCATCTTGAGCACAAGACAGAAGAATACCAGGAAGTGTAAGATCTGGAGCAGGTTGAGATAATAACAGCACATATGAGAGCATTTGACATGTTATCACATGACAAAGAAACCACTGAGAAATAAGCAATGACAGGACATGTACTAGAAGTGAACAGGTATAGGTAGTGGAAGCGTTTCAAGGTCTGGAAAATAAAGCCACCAAACTAGAGGGGCCAGAAGGGGGGCAAACTGGAAAGGGAAAAACATGAACCCTCTTGTGTCTGGATCGGGGGACAGAGGACAGGAGGCTCCACAGGCTAAGATTATAGTACACATTACCCCTTTGGTCAGGGAAGAAACATAATGAAAGCAGCATTTTAGATAAATATCTCTGTCAGGAGGACAACCTAGAAAGTAAGTAGCCTAGAAGCACATCACAACCTGGGCCACTGAGCAAGGGACCAGAGCTAGCTAAAACAGCCCTTGACTTCAAGGAGGCCCCAATCTATTAGGGAAGCTGGACATGTCAGCAGTACAATGAAAACACGAAGTGGCAATACAGATGGATGGTTAGTGTAATAAGGATCCGGAAAATAGTGTCCTCTGCCCAAGGCAAGAAATTTGTGTCAGAGACACACACAGCTGACCTCTTAAAGCTAGTCTGAGATGCTTTTTCAAAGCAGTTGTTTTGGCTGTTGTTTTCTTTCTTTCTCCCCTTCTCTTCTGTTGGGCAGGCATTCTAAGCAGAGAGAACTGTATTCTCTTAAAACACGAAAGGCAAGGACGTAAGAGTGCATGAACTGCGTAAGTGTATGTAACGACTGGAAAATAATGCCCCAAGGATTTTAAGGGGGATCTGGTAAGATCTACATTTTAAAAATCAGGGATCCCTGGAGCGCCTCGGTGGCTCAGTCGGTTAAGCAGCCGACTCTTGATTTTGGCTCTGGACATGATCTCAGGGTCATGAGATCGAGCCCCCCCCATCCCTACCCCGGAGAGGATTCTGTCCCTCTGCCCGTGCTCTGCCCCTCCCCCACTCAAGCACGAGTGGGCGCACGTGCCCTCTCTCTCAAATAAATAATCTTCACAAAAAATAAGAAATAAAACAATAAAAATCAGGGATCCCTCTGGCAGTGTAGAAAGTTTTGGAGAAGAACAGCTGGAGAGAAAGTCATGACGAGAGCTGAGCAGAGATGAGACCAGCCCGCAGCGGACAGCGTGGTTCCAGGACGAGACAGGGAGCAGAGAGGGGCTACTATGGGACTGGCATTAGCAACAAGGAAAAGGAAAGCTGCAGGCAATTTATAGCTGTACACAGACATGGCTAAGAGAACCATCACAGCACTGACAGCAGTTAAAGGAAAGAACTATTTTATGGGGAAAAACTGATTTCAGCTGGGACAGGCTGAGTCTGAAACCGTGACAGGAGCTCCACATCTGTAAGGTCAACAAGCAGTGGGGCTGGGGTTTAGAAGAGGTCGGGCCTGCAGCAGAAATGAAAATCTGAGACACATCCATTTTCAAGTGAAAGCTGAATCATTTAAAATAGTATTTAACCCCACACAGTGAAAGCAGTCACCGACAAGGTCGCTGGGTTTTATTTTGAACCTACCCATAAGGCATCAGAAGGACATCTAGCATGAAGTCCAAAAGCAGCTGCACGGTCTTTGGTTTCTCAGCAAGATTAAACGGAGAAGCTGATTTTGATGATTCAACAGGGTATTTCATGTGAAAAAGGGTTGGTATTAAAAGATGCATTAAGCTGAAAAAACAATTACATTTATTGCAACTACTTTAAAAATAAGGTTTTCATACATGCAAATAACAGACAAAACAAAAATCACATTAACAAGAAGTGGCAAGTGCAGCAATGGCCCTGCACTTTCAGAACCACCGATTTACAAAGTCCTAATCTAGGAACTGGCCTCGCTTTCTTTGTTATTGAAACCCCAGCGTGCTGGGTGATGACTGCCGTTTAGCCACTCCGACTCATTACCAAAAACACTAGGAAAAAGATGTACATGATATGCCCTCAGTGCCAGTATCTAAAGTTACCAAAAGAAGTCTATTAAACTTTAGGTATTGTTCAACTTATAACATGTTCCTTCAATAATTTTTTTTCTTTTCCAGTTAATTAAAATATTCTAAATCTAAAGAAATTAAAAACCGATCCTGTTAATATTTTGAGTATGAAAATTTCCAATGTGTGAACTTATATAACACAGCTTCAGTAATCCCTTCTTTCATTACACATGAAAACCTCAAAGAGTGCTTGTACTGTTTATTAATTTTATTTGTAAAGATCCGTACGATAGTCTCTCTTTTAAAAATACATGTGCTCTAAAAAAGCAAAGTAAAACCATCATTTACCTCCACCTTCCCTCCACAGCTTCTGCACTCTTCCTGATGATGCTCACCATGACCAGGCTACACTACAGAACTTTGAGCCAAATCTGAAACTAAGGGTGTTATCCAAACCTTTTCACCCCTCCAATGCCCATATTAATATAAACAAGTGATCTGTTCCTTAAAACTGCTCTAAAACTTCATATGCTCCAAGACAGAAATGTTTTGATGAAAAGCACTTTCTGACTAATTTGTGCAATCACATGAAATTAGCCTCTTCAAAATAATTGACAAAATAAATGCATCTAGGTTGAGAAACATGTTGTTAGTTCTGCACACATTTTAACATGCTCACATCAAGAAATTTGATAATTACCAAAACAGTAACATTGAAGTGACACATAAAATTCAATCATCTGTCAGCTGAAAGAGCTCAAGCCTTCACATTAGCCCAAGTAAAATCAAATGTGTGACTCTGTGTTTGAGAGGTAGCTGTTGACTCATGCAGGTGGGAGAGAAGGTAACTGAGGACACCATACCTATCCTGCTGTGGCTGAGGCTTCCCTTCCATGGCAGTAAGAAGCGTAGGGGCCAGTTCACATTGTTTTTCCACTGGCAGGCGAGGATAGCCCATCTTAACATAAATTATAGTAAAATTCTAACACGAGAGAAAAGCAAGTGAGCGTGAAGGAAATACTCTAGGATTTCAATGAAAACACATGGTTGATAACTTAGGGAGATACGTTATAACAAAGAAATCACATTCTCTCTCCATAAATTTATCACATGTTTATTTATTACAGCTTCAACTATGACATCTCAGGAAGAACTCCAGCCCTACTTATTCAAAATGTTTGCTTTAAGATGTACTTAATGTGAGAGAGCATGACCTAATCTAAAGCACTCATGCATACATATATCAAACTTCATGTTTTTTCACTTTAAATATATACACTTTTGTCAATTATGCCTCAATAAAGTTGGGGGGGGGATAAAAGCACGCAAATATGCAATTTTCGCTGAAAAGAAAAAGTCATCATTTGGCCCATCTGAACCTACATACTACACATTAGCATCAGAGCTCCCAGCTTGTTGCACTAATCCTTTCAAGCAAAGAGGAGACCACCTGTGAAATCCTAGGCTGCCGTTTCCCAACCGGTCAGTTCCTACAGCCGCCTTATGGCAGCACTCTGGTTCCTCGTTCCGATAACTGACCAATGGATGGTGAACCAAGGGAAACTGAGTGCTGTGGGTATTTTTCTATCACTAGAATCCATATGAATGCTTCATTCTAAGCAAATTCATAAATGCATATCTGGATCTATGCATAAGACAAAAATTGGCTTTTCTAAAAGGATTCTTCACTTCAGAATAGGCCTCATAAGGTTATTCTTTGGGAGACATTCTATTTGGCAGTTTTATTGGCACACAGTGTTTCTATCTGCGTGCAGAAGGAGCTTCTGTAATGAAGCTGTACGTCCAGAGCAGGCACAGAAAAGATCTCTGCACCAGTAGGTGGCTCCAAAGGTTTGGAACCCAGATGTTAGATAATACTCAATAGATTGAACCTCAATGCTAGGAGCAACAGGGCCACAAAAAAAACATGTGCCATCACAGGACATCAACATTCTTATACAGCTCCATTTCATGAAGATGACAACTTAAGAGGAACATTTCTTACCAGGCTCGGTTACTTCACTTTTAAAGAGCATACCTTTCTGAATGTATCAGAGACAGAATTTTTAAAAATTCAGCTTCCTATCCTTGACAGTTGCCCTTTCTTTCCTCCTTCTCTTATTGTTTATTCATGCCCATGCTGCATAACTCTGTCTTCTCTCTGTTCAGACTGGGCTCGTACAACCTTTTACTACAAATCAAACCCTTTATATCAGCAAACCTGAGGAGTCATTTCACCAGCCTTCCTGTGCCCGATGTAAACGACCATGCCTTATCCCGCACCTACCACTTCAGTGGAAAAAACGTGTGTCATCTGAAGAAAAACATCTCCTGTTTCATTTAGAATTAGTCTTAGGTGAAATTCTAAACTTGCCCATATACTGATGACATCTAATAAACGTTAGGAGAGAAAATTCACTGTAAGTCAGAAATATGCCAAGAGAACACTCACTGTGACAAAGGAAACTGCAGCAGGGTCCTGGTATTGAACCAACAGTGTCTCTACCGGGAGCTGTATTTTGGGGCGGCTTTTTATACGCTTATTCAGATGGACCAGCAGTTCCATTACCTAAGATACAGAAAGATATGGAACTGAAATTATTGATTCCTTTAAAACAAATTCATTTCTCAACCACTATTAAATTAAATAGATGAATAGCAGCTACTTTGTTTTTTTCAAGGACATAAATGTGACATCCCAGAAAGGGAATTTACAGTATCAGGGTCTTGTTCCAAAATGCTGTGTCCCCCAAAGCTGGGATCCTGTGTGAGCCTACACTGAGGCACAGCCCCCCAGGACCCCTGTGAATAAAATGACTGCAACACACCATGCCACGAGTGGAATGTTTGTGTTTCCCCAAGACGCATCTGTTGAAGCCCTAATCCCCAGTTTGATGGTTTTAGGAGATACTTAGTTTTGGCTAATGTCATGGGGGTGGAGTCCCCACGATGAGACTGGTGTCCTAATAAGGGGATGAAGGGATTAGAGTCCTGTCTCTTCCCCTCATGAGGATGCAGCAGAGAGGCTGCCCTGTCAACCAGGAAGGTCCCTCCATGAGGAACCCGACATGCTGGCACCCTGACCTCAGACTCCCAGCCTCCGGAATGCTGAGAAATAAAGTGCTGTTCAAGTCACCCGGTCTGTGGCCTTCTGTTACAGCAGCCCAAACGGACAAAGACACACCGTGAATGTGACAATATGAGAAACAGACGACATACTGTGGGTTTCCAGAAAAGACTCTGCCAGATCAAGGAGGACTTAGGAAGTGACAGAACACTGAATCCTGACAACCAGATGAATTTCCAAGCAGAGAATCAGTTATAGGAAGGAATGAGGACTAAAAGAATATAACATACCGCATGTGACTGACACACAGAGTGATAAGAGGTAAAAGAAGAGCCCAGATTATAAAAGGACTCAGGTAAAATGATGGAGAATTTTTGCTTTATTCTGAAGATCATCTGATTCTACTAAAGCAATGTAAGTAATAACAAGCTTCCTCTCCTTCAAGTGGGAAAAGAGAGATCTGCAAGTCAATAATTCCCATGGGTGGAAAGCAAAATCCAGAAGCTTATGTCAAATGGCCCCAATCTTACTCTAAGAGTGAGATTATCTTGCTACGAGAGAAGTGAGAAACAGCATTGAAAAATGACATTTTTAGGGGCGCCTGGCTGGCTCAGTCGGTTAAGCGCCTGCCTTCGGCTCAGGTCATGATCTCCAGGTCCTGGGATCGAGCCTCATGTCAGGCTCCCTGCTCGGCAGGGAGCCTGCTTCTCCCTCTCCCTCTGGCCCTCCTCCTTGCTTGTGCCTCTCTCTCGCTCTATAAATAAATAAATCGCTTTCAAATAAATAAAATCTTAAAAAAAAAAAAAAGAAAAGAAAAATAACATTTTTAGAAAGCCTCACCTGAGAAAGACTCAAGGATTTAAGGTTATCTGTTCTGGAGGGCCAGGCCTATACTGTTCTCCATCATTTCTAAAATGTGTACTCTAGCTTCAAAGCAAGTATTAAAGAGAGTTATAGAGGGGCACCTGGGTGGTTCAGTCAGTTAAGCATTCAACTCTTGATTTTGGCTCAGGTCATGATCTCAGGGTGGTGGGATCGAGCCCTGTGTGGGGCTCTGTGCTCCACAGGGTGTCTGCTTGCCCCTTTCCTTTTGCCCCTCCCCCCACTTGCGTGCTTGCTTGGGCACACTCACTCTCTCTCTCTAAAATAAATAAATAGGGGCACCTGGGTGGCTCAGTCGGTTAAGCGTCTGCCTTCAGCTCGGGTCACGATCCCAGAGTCCTGGAATGGAGCCCCACGTCAGGCTCCCTGCTCAGCAGGGAGTCTGCTTCTCCCTCTGTCCCTCACCCTGCTCGTGCTCGCTCTCTCTTGCTCTTTCTCAAATAAATAAATTTTAAAATTAAGTAAATCTTTTAAAAAATAAATAGAGTTGTAGGACTATCCCTGGCAACAACAAAAGTTCAAGTGAATCTAGAGCAATAATGAAATGTGAATTTTAATAACAACAACAAAGCCTGCTTCTCCCTCTCCCAATCCCCCTGCTTGTGTTCCCTCTCTTGCTATCTCTCTCTCTGTCAAATAAATAAAAATCTTAAAAAACAGGGGCACCTGGGTGGCTCAGTTGGTTAAGCGACTGCCTTCGGCTCAGGTCATGGTCCTGGAGTCCCGGGATCGAGTCCCACATCGGGCTCCCTGCTCGGCAGGGAGTCTGCTTCTCCCTCTGACCCTCCTCCCTCTCATGCTCTCTGTCTCTCATTCTCTCTCTCTCAAATAAATAAATAAAATCTTTAAAAAAAAAAGTATAATCTATGTCTGTTTAATGAATAATGAAATAGCTGACATTTATCAAACAGTTTCTGTACAGAACACACCTCTGCATAGCACTCTGCATTTCCTATCTGATTCTCACAACCAGAGAAACGGTATTGTCATTCCCATTTCACAGGTGAGGAAGCAGAGGCTCAGGGGACTGAAGTAACTTGTCCTAGGACACTGAGCCACCAGGTGGCATAGTAAAAATCTGATTCCAACACTGATAGTCAAGCTCAATTCATCTGAACTGTCTGTCACCATGAGACATCCTTGGAACCACTAATATACCTTACAGAGACCTAGAAACTTGCATTACCACACATACTCATCTCAACTTCCTAGCTGTCCAGACCTAAGATACAGCTGACTGACGGAGAAAAGAATCAGGAGGAACCAGGCTCAAGAAACAGCCCTCGTCTGACAATCTAATCTAGACTGAGTCCTGGCAGAGCTCTATGGGAAATCATTTTTAGTGACAATCATGCCCACAATCACACACTTTCTTTTTATGATAATTTTTTTTTACTTTAAATAAACGACAGGGGCACCTGGGTGGCTCAGTCGTTAAGCGTCTGCCTTCAGCTCAGGTCATGAACCCAGGGTACTGGGATCGAGCCCCGCATCAGGCTCCCTGCTCAGCGGGAAGTCTGCTTCTCCCTCTCCCACCCCCCTGCTTGTGTTCCCTCTCTTGCTATTTCTCTCTCTGTCAAATATATAAATAAAAATCTTAAAAAAAATAAGTAAATAAATAAATAAACATTAAAAAAAAAAAATCAACCGAACCAACCTTCCCCATGGACAAAAATCAGTAAACCTACAGAATCACCAGCCTCAGGTATACAGTATCTTGTCTATATCAGTTCTTACTATTCATGTATTTATAATTCATTTATTCATTAATAAGCTTTTTAATTGAAGTATAAAACATAACTATACAATTGAGAGTGCATGGCCCAATAAATTTTCATAGAGTAAGCACACCTGGAACCACAAAAGCCCCGTCTACCCCATGCCCCTCCACTCACTAACCCCTCTTCCCCAAAAGTTACCACTATCCTGACTTCGAACACCATTTTTTTAAAGATTTTATTTATTTATTGGAGAGAGAGTGTGAGCGAGAGAGAGCACAAGCTGGGGAAGGGGCAGAGGGAGATGGAGGGACCAAGGGGAGGGAGGAGTGGACTCCCCGCTGAGCAAGGACCCCCCCCCCAATGCAGGACTCGATCCCAGGACCCTGGGATCATGAGCTGAGCCGAAGGCAGGCGCTTAACGACTGAGCCACCCAGGCATTCCTCGAACACCATTTTTAAATTTCTGTGAATGGAACACATAAGGTGAACTCATGTCTGAATGTTTTATTCGCCATCGTATCTGGGACTCACCCATGCTGCTGCTCAAGCAGCAGTTCACTTTCACTGCTCTAGTAAGGAGATCCCGTCATTTATCCACTCTCCTACTGACAGACATGAGATTATTTCCAGTTTGGGCTATTACCAATAATGCTGCTATGAACATTCTTAGATATGCTTTTAGTGCACATATATACATACTTCTGTTATATATGAACTCAGGACTGGATATGCGTCATGGAGTACACATAGGATAAGCTTTCGAGTATTTCCAAACCATTTTCCAAAATGGTTATACTAATTTACACACCTACCAGCAGTCTGTGAGAGTTCCAGTCCAACCTTGTCAGTATGTGGTATGGGCAGTCTTTAATTTTAGATATTCTAATGACAGCCTACATTTAAAGTTGGCTATGAAGTAAAATTCTACATAACAAACCTTGTTTTCCTTAAAATAGCAAATATACTCTAATGATACGTCACTAGAAATCTAAAACTTTTATTTCTCTTTCACCCCAATTTATCCACAAATTACCACCTACCCTTGCAGGGTATCCTGCTTAAGCCTAATGTGCATCATGACACTGATAGTTAGGAACCCAAAAATTACACAACTGAAAATCAATACAAGTTTTCATCAATCACAAAATTTCACACGTTGAAATTATGTGTACATGAGCTTTCAAATTGCTGCCCACTGGCGTCCCTGTTTCCTCTCCCCAAAGCCTGACCACCTATCACTCCTATCACTGGGTGCACTGGGTGGCCCTCAGGTCCCTGAAGGCGTCCCACACTGTTCTAGCTCAGAACATCCACACAGGGCCTGCTGTATCTTATATGGTCTTCCCATCTCTCTCCATCTGGCTACTTCCTACACACCACAGAGACCTTCCTTATGCCCCACATTCAGTTTAAATCAAGTCCTCAAATATATTCTTTCAAAGATCCTTTTCTATCTTGGCACTTATTACAATTTATAACTGGATACTATCTGTCTGACTGTTTAATACCAGTCTCCCCAACTAGATGTTTCTTTCATTCACTAGCGTGAATTCTGCTAGTTACCTAGCAGAAACGAACTCATGAGGGGCCTTTTAGTATAACTTGCTCTCCTGAGGGTAACGGAAAGCCCCGGAGGAGTTTTAAATAGGACAGTGACAGGATCAAATACATATGTGTTCAGCAAGGCAGTGTTAACAACAGGCATGTCAAATACCTGATGAGAATGTCCTGTCTCTTCCTGCAAACATAACAGATGTTCTTAAAGAGACTCTTTGTCCAATAAACCCAAATTGGGCCTCAGAACCCCTCTCAGGGCAGACCTCCAAGGAGCCATTTCCAATCAATCACAGTGGCCCAAGGGATGAAACTTGATGACAGCTCTAAGACCTGAAGGTCTAGTATAAATACACCAGAAGACTAATGAACTATTTTAAAAATGAAGGGGGCAAGGGTGCCTGGGTGGCTCAGTCGGTTAAGCATCTGCCTTCGGCTCAGGTCATGATCCCAGGGTCCTGGGATCGAGTCCCACATCGGGCTCCCTGCTCAGCGGGAAGCCTGCTTCTCCCTCTCCCACTCCCCCTGCTTGTGTTCCTGCTCTCGCTCTCTCTCTGTCAAATAAATAAATAAAATCTTTAAAAAAAAAAAAAAAAATGAAGGGGGCAAATGTTCCCTGCAGAACATTTAGGTTAAAAAAGAAAATCTTGAGGGGCACCTGGCTGGCTCAGTCAGTAGAGAATGCAACTCTTATCAGGGTTGTGAGTTCGAGCCCCACACTGGATGTAGAGATTACTTAAAAATAAAATCTTGGGGCACCTGGGTGGCTCAGTCGGTTGGGCGACTGCCTTCGGCTCAGGTCATGATCCCAGCGTCCTGGGATCAAGTCCCACATCGGGCTCCTTGCTCTGCGGGGAGCCTGCTTCTCCTTCTCCCCCTCCCCCTGCTGGTGTTCCCTCTCTCGCTGTGTCTCTCTCTGTCTAATAAATAAATAAAATCTTTAAAAAATAAATAAATAAATAAAATAAAATCTTAAAAGAAAAAAAAAGAAAATCTTGGGGCACCTGGGTGGCTCAATCAGTTAAGCATTTGTGCCTTGGGCTCAGGTCATGATCCTGGGGTCCTGGGATCGAGCCCTCCCTGCTCATCAGGGAGTCTGCTTGTCCCTCTCCCTCTGCCCCTCCCCCCACCAGCTCCTGCTTTCTCTCTCTCGCTCTCTGTCTCAAATAAATAATGAATCGTTGAACACTACATCAAAAACTAACGATGTACCGTATGTTGGGTAACTGAACATAATAATAAAAAAAACCTCTACACCTGAAAGTAATATTACACTGTATGTTAACTAACTGGAATTGAAATAAAAACTTGAAAAATTAAAAATAAACAAAAATAAAATAAATAATAAATAAAACCTTAAAAAAAAATCTTGATGTGATAGTTACCCAACTTTTGGTGACAGTACTTCAGAATCCTAAAACAGGAGCTGTACGGTATCTTGCTTTTTAAAAAAATTATTTTGCTTAATTTTCATGAAAGTTGTATTCATAGTCAGCCAAAGCTAAAGAATATTTTTGCCCCATTACCACCTGACTTTCATATCAGAATCAAGGGCATGGCTTCTAGATCAAGCCTCCACATACGCGGAGTAACGATCTCAATTCTATCATCGGGCACTGGGGCCAAGTGTACGGCTGGCACTAAATGCAGCTGTGCTAATCATACAAAAGCTACGTTTAAGTCACGTAAGCTGGTCCCAGACTCACTCTCCATTTTGAAAGGCCATGATGAGACCATGAACCTAGATTTCAATAATGAGAACAGAAAACTCACTTCATAATATACACCCATTTACTCACCATTTAACTCCCCCAACCGTCCCAACATGCTTACCTTTTTGCGTACTCCTTCTTGGGTGCTGGACAGTTTGAGCAAAACAGGAGGAAGGAATTTAGATATAATATTCTGTAATTGTTCATCTGTTTCAGCATGGCCAAGTCGTAAAAAGACCCGTTCAAGCTGATCTATAATATAAGAAGAAAAAAAGAACTTAACAAATCAAACACAACCAAAACTAAGTTATTTTTATAGCTTAATCCTTTTCCTGTACTACAGTTCACTCAGTCATGATTAACCACAACTAGCCCTGTATGCAGATGACTCTGACATAGTAGGAAACAACACTAAAAAAGGTTTACTACTGGGGCGCCTGGGTGGCTCAGTCGTTAAGCGTCTGCCTTTGGCTCAGGTCATGATCCCAGGGTCCTGGGATCGAGCCCCGCACTGGGCTCCCTGCTCCACAGGAAGCCTGCTTCTCCTTCTTCCGCTCCCCCTGCTTGTGTTCCCTCTCTCGCTGTGTCTCTCTCTGTCAAATAAGTAAATAAAATCTTTAAAAAAAAAAAAAGGTTTACTAGTTATTTATACTTTCTTACAACTGTCCTGGTCATTTAACCCCTAGAAGAGAGGAAAACAAAGCCAAGAGTATCAAAATTCTCTTCTACATATAGTTATTCCTTTTTTCTAAAGGATTTGTATACTGAAAAAAATACAAAAATTTTGAAGAAATCTTCTAGATCTAGCTAGCAATGGGAAGGAGAACTTTAATCAGACACCAGGGACAATATCTGTTTGGTGAAGCCACCTTACTGATGAAGTTTCTCCACAGACAGAACCACTGCCCACTACTGTGGTGGGATTACCTAAGCAGAATGTGAGAGACCAGTTTCAACCAAGAAAGCCTCTATGAGAGGAATATGTTGAACAGCACCACCGTGATGCTCTCAGCAAAACCCAGACTGTGACAAAGTACAGAACAGGTAGGCAGAACATTCCAAGGGAGGGGAGGGGTAGGGACAGGGGACCCTACCATTTGCAAATGCCTGGATATTTTATTTTAAGGAATTACTGTTAATTTCTTAGGTGTAATAACGGTATTGTGGTTTATGTTTGTTTTTCAAGGTTCTTATAAAAATTATCACTTGTGATTGAGGAGACTTCTGAGGGGCTAGAAATGCCCTGTATCTTGTTCTGGGTGATGGTTACAAAGACATATAGCTTGATAAAAATTCATCAAGCTCTACACTTTCATACTCTCTACTCTATTATACCTCAATTTAAAATTTTATTTAAGAGAGTATTTTTTAGAGATCAAGACTGAAATATCTATAGGTGAAATAATATAGTTACTGGGATTTACTTGAAATAACCAAGGGTGTACTGGAAATTTGCTAAGAGAGTAAATTTCAGATGCTCTCACCACACATACACAAAAAGATAACTATGTGAGAAGATGTATTAATTAGTTTGACTACAGTAATCATTCCACATGTACATATATATCAAATCATCACGATGTACCCCTTAAATATACACAATTTTTATTCTTTTAATATAAATAAAGTAATAGCCTCATTTGGGTCTTCATAAAAAAATAATAATCACGGGCAGAGGGGTGAGGCATGGGGAGAGGCCATATAAATGAAACCAAGATTGGCCACTAATCGATAATTGTTCAAGCTGCATGACAGATCCTGAGAATTTGTACTTTTGTGTATGCTTGACGTTTTCCAAATTTTTCAAAGACGCACACACACAGAACATAGAGGCAAGACATTCTGGTAGCAACAAGCACACCCTGCACCCAAATCCTGGTTGTTAAATACCATTCTCCAAAAAGAGGAACCAGGCTCCTTGAAAAAATGACGGATTCTGGGGCTGGAGCACTGAAAAAGCAAGATGAACCTGAAGCATTTTGTCATGCTAGAAAGAAAATGGGGCGTGAAACACATCAAAGGTCTCCAGGAGCCACCTGAAAGAGTTCCAATATGGCCAAGGCTGGAATAATTTGAGGAACAAAATAAATAACACAGAATTGGATTATAACCCAAAGTATAAAATTAATCTACATGAATCCATGCTGATGTAAAGAAATCATTAAATGATGAAATTCACTGGGGGGAAAAGAAACACATCTTTCTTCTAAAAGAATTCCAAATAATGTATGTAGGTACCTCCCCCTGGCAGGAGGTATGACTTCATTTCTGCTTCTACCCTCTCTGAAAGGGTAGACTAGGTTTAGTGACCTGCTTCCAAAGAACAGAAAAAGGAAAAAGGAAAAGGTTGATGCTACAGTGGAGACACGTGATAAATACGATCTCTACCAAGTGATGAAAGTTAACACCATGACTGATGTCACAGGGCTATCATGATCCCTGATAGGATGTGACAAGAGGGGCACTGCACCTCTGTGGTGTTCTTTCAAAAGCCCCAGACCCCCCATCTCATTATCAGTAAAACAACCAGAAAAACCCAAATTGGAAGAGCTTCTACAGGATATCCGGCCAGTACCGCTCCAGGCTTCAAGATGGTGAAACACAAGAAAAGACTAAGACACTGTCACAGACCAGAGGAGACTGGAGAGACAACTAAGCACAGGGTGGTGCCCTGGGTTAGATCCCGGAACAGAAAGAGGACATTAATGGGAAAAAGTGGTGAAATCCAAAGTCTCAAAGTTAGCCCAAAGCTCAATAGTAAAGGAAGAAGAAAAGAGTAAAGAAGAAGGAAGGAGGAAAAGGCAGGCAGGACGGCTGTGAGAGTAGCAGATGAGATGATTCTAGGTGGTGGCTGTGAAATCAGTCTGCAGCACTCGTGCCAGCACAGGAGGCTCTGCCCTAGTGCCTCTCAGATCTCAGGCAGCAAACACTGCCCACAGATTTTAGCTACAGAAACGATGGAAGAATCATTCTGGGGAAGAAGGCAGAAAGTTAAATTCTTCATAACAAACTGACCTAGACAATCTGTACCAAAGGCTTAAAAAGGCAAGCGATACCGGTCTCTTTCGTTTTTCAAACAACCATTCGGTTTCTTCCTATGTCTCCCCAGTATAGTGCCTAAACTTTCCGCTCTCCCTCACTAGTAAAGAAAATGTAGCATCCTAAATTCAATAAAATTATTTATGATGGGACCATGGGAATGCCAAAAGGGCACCAAACATCATATGGAGTCCCTCCAAAACGGGCCAAGTATACCAGAGGAAGAGTTAAAGCCTCCTACACCCTTTGAGGAGGATCAGTGTAACACTCTTATGCCATCTTTAGATACACACCATACTTTAAATAAAAGGTAATTAATCATGTTCAAGCTTTATGAAAAGAAATGTAAATAAGTCCTGATATAATCAAGTACTAAAATTATCAACCTGTCAAAGCTAACAAAATTAAAAGTAAAGATTTAGCAATAGCATGGTCCCTGAATCCTGTTTTTAGAGGCACAGAAAGAATGTGAACTCCAGGGACGCCTGGGTGGCTCAGTCAGTTAAGCAGCTGCCTTCAACTCAGGCCATGATCTCAGGGTCCTGGGATCAAGCCCCACTTCTCTCTCTGCCTCCCCCCGGCCCTGCCCCGCTCATGCCCATGCTCTCTCTCTCAAATAAACAAATAAAATCTTAAAAAAAAAAAAAAAGAAAAGGTATCTGAATTCTGTGCCCTTACCCAAGCCAGGAAACAACCTCATGAAAGTGACAAGGCAAATTAGGCCTAGGACCCCAAAAGTGTCTATTTAGAAATAAGAAGGATTGTAACCAATTAGACAATCTGGAAGAAATAGATGCATTCCTATAGAAGTATAACCTACCAGAACTGAACCAGGAAGAAATAGAAAACCTGAACAGACCCATAACCAGTAAAGAAATTGAAGCAATAATCAAAAATCTCCCAAGAGCCCAGGGCCAGATGGCTTCCCAGGGGAATTCTACCAACCATTTAAAGAAGAATTACTACCTATTCTTCTGGAACTGTTCCAAAAAACAGAAATGGAAGGAAAACTTCCAAACTCATTTTATGAAACCAGCATTACCTTGATCCCAAAACCAGACAAAGACCCCATCAGAAAGGAGAATTACAGACCAATATCCCTGATGAACAGGGATGCAAAAATTCTCACCAAAATACTAGCCAATAGGATCCAACAGTATAATAAAAGGTTTATTCACCACGACCAAGTGGGATTTATCCCTGGGCTGCAAGGTTGGTTCAACACCCGCAAATCAGTCAATGTGATACAATACATTAATAAAAGAAAGAACAAGAACCATATGATCCTCTCAATAGACGCAGAAAAAGCATTTGACAAAGTACAGCATCCTTTCTTGATTAAAACTCTTCAGAATGTAGGGATAGACGGTACATACCTCAGTATCATAAAAGCCATCTATGAAAAACCCACAGCGAATATCATACTCAATGGGGAAAAACAGAGCTTTTCCCCTAAGGTCAGGAACACGGCAGGAATGTCCACTATCACTACTGCTGTTCAACACAGTACTAGAAGACCTAGCCTCAGCAATCAGACAACAAAAAGAAATAAAAGGCATCCAAATTGGCAAAGAAGAAGTGAAACTCACTTTTTGCTGATGATACGATACTTTATGTGGAAAACCCAAAAGACTCCACCCCAAAACTGCTAGAATTCATAGAGGAATTCAGTAAAGTGGCAGGATATAAAATCAATACACAGAAATCAGTTGCATTCCTATACACCAACAACAAGAGAGAAGAAAGAGAAATTAAGGAGTCGATCCCATTTACAATTGCACCCAAAACCGTAACACACCTAGGAATAAATCTACCAAAGAGGCAAAGGATCTGTACTCAGAAAACTATAGAATACTCATGAAAGAATTGAGGAAGTCACAAAGAAATGGAAAAGCGTTCCATGCTCATGGATTGGAAGAACAAATACTGTGAAAATGTCTGTTACCTAGAGCAACCTACACATTTAATGCAATCCCTATCAAAATACCATCCACTTTTTTCAAAGAAATGGAACAAATAATCCTAAAATTTGTATGGAACCAGAAAAGACCCCGAATAGCCAGAGGAATGTTGAAAAAGAAAGGCAAAGCTGGCAGCATCACAATTCCGGACTTCCAGCTCTATTACAAAGCTGTCATCATCAAGACAGTATGGTACTGGCACAAAAACAGACACATAGATCAATGGAACAGAATACAGAGCCCAGAAATGGACCCTCAACTCTATGGTCAACTCATCTTCGACAAAGCAGGAAAGAATGTCCAATGGAGAAAAGACAGTCTCTTCAACAAACATTGTTGGGAAAATTGGACAGCCACATGCAGAAGAATGAAACTGGACCATTTCCTTACACCACACACAAAAACAGACTCAAAATTATTGAAAGACCTAAATGTGAGACAGGAGTCCCTCAAAATCCTTGAGAACACAGGCAGCAACCTCTTCAACCTCAGCCACAGCAACTTCTTCTTAGACACATCGCCAAAGGCAAGGGAAGCGAGGGCAAAAATGAACTATCGGGACTTCATCAAGATAAAAAGCTTTTGCACAGCAAAGGGAACAGTGAACAAAACCAAAAGACAACTGACAGAATGGGAGAAGATATTTGCAAATGACATATCAAATAAAGGGCTAGTATCCAAAATCTATAAAGAACTTATCAAACTCAACACTCAAAGAACAACTAATCCAATCAAGAAATGGGCAGAAGACATGAACAGACATTTCTGCAAAGAAGACATCCAAATGGCCAACAGACCCATGAAAAAGTGCTCAACATCGCTCGGCATTAGGGAAATCCAAATCAAAATCTCAATGAGATATCACCTCACACTAGTCAGAATGGCTAAAATTAACAAGTCAGGAAATGACAGATGTTGGCGAGGATGCAGAGAAAGGGGAACCCTCCTACACTGTTGGTGCGAATGCAAGCTGGTGCAGCCACTCTGGAAAACAGTATGGAGGTTCCTCAAAAAGTTGAAAATAGAGCTACCCTACGACCCAGCAACTGTATTACTGGGTATTTACCCCAAAGATACAAATGTAGTGATCTTCAGGGGTACGTGCACCCCAGTGTTTAGAACAGCAATGTCCACAATAGCCAAACTATGGAAAGAGCCAAGATGTCCATCAACAGATGAATGGATAAAGAAGATGTGGTATATATATATATATAATGGAATATTATGCAGCCACCAAAAAAAAAAAAACAACGAAATCTTGCCATTTGCAACAACGTGGATGGAACTAGAGGGTATTATGCTAAGCAAAATAAGTCAATCAGAGAAAGACAAGTATCATATGATCTCACTGATATGAGGAATTTGAGAAACAAGACAGAGGATCATAGGGGAAGGGAGGAAAAAATGAAACAAGAAGAAACCAGAGAGGGAGACAAACCATAAGAGACTCTTAATCTCAGGAAACAAACTGAGGGTTGCTGGAATGTTGGGGGGTGGGAGGGATGGGGTGGCTGGGTGATGGACATTGAGGAGGGTATGTGCTATGGTGAGTGCTGTGAATTGTATAAGACTGATGAATCATAGACCTGTATCTCTGAAACAAATAATACATTATATGTTAAAAAAGACGATAATAGGAAGGGAAAAATGAAGGGGGGGAAGGAATGAGAGGGGGAGACGAACCATGAGAGACTATGGACTCTGAGAAACAAACTGAGGGTTTTAGAGGGGAGGGGGTGGGGGAATGAGTTAGCCTGGTGATGGGTATTAAAGAGGGCACGTATTGCATGGAGCACTGGGTGTTATACACAAACAATGAATCATGGAACGCTACATCAAAAACTAATGATGTAATGTATGGTGACTAACATAATAAAATTATATTTAAAAAAAGGATTGTAACCAAAAGTTCTGAAAATTCAAAAGGAATCCAACACTCAAATTCATCTTTCATACAGACTAAGTTTTCAGTTGTAGAAAGTGAGATCCTCCAGGCCATCACACAGTATCTGAGACACGACCAACACTACTTCAGAGTCAGAAGCCAGTTCCACCCTCTCCACAACTCCGACATTATTCACTGCATAGAAACGCGTATCAAAGTATTTTCACTTATGAGAAAAAGACATTGCCATAACCTCAGATAATCAGTTAAATATGGAGAATATATTCTGAACTATTATTTCCTGTTCATAAAACTAACATTATTTTAACCTAAAAACTGGAATATAACATAGAGTATTTTACAGTTTGCCTTTCTTTTTCCTTTTTTTTTAAGATTTTATTTATTTATTTGACAGAGAGAGAGACAGCAAGAGAGGGAACACAAGCAGGGTAAGTGGGAGAGGGAGAAGCAAGCTTCCCGCCGAGCAGGAAGCGCGATGAGGGGCTAGATCCCAGGACCCTGGGATCATGACCTGAGCCAAAGGCAGACGCTTAACGACTGAGCCACCCAGGTGCCCCTTTCTTTTTCCTTTTGATTAATACAAGTCCTTTACCAGAAACCTTTGGAGCAATACATGTCTCAGAATATTTTAGATTTTAGAATAATACAGTGAATATACTGTGTATTTCAAATAACCCCATCCATCCAATGGGTTCTAGAGCAGTACCTGTAATCAAATACAGACATATTTCTGTAATAAAACATATGGGCACTCACACTAAGTGGGATAATCAAAGATTATAAAGAACCACAAATCCATTCAGGTCAGGTTTTAAATACCAAATGAAGAACACTAAAAAAATGTTTGGTTACATATACAATCTTAAATATTTTTCCGTAGCACTAAATAAAAATCTAATTAATAATGGCTACAGGAAGACTGTCTATAGAAGTAGCATAACGTACTGAACTAACCCTCTATTTGTGTTATTACCAGTTAGGACCACAAACAATGCTTCAAAGAACATTCTTATTCATGCATCTGTTCACTTCTATGGGTTTCTGTAAGCTAAAACTCTAGAAATGGAACTGCTGAGTCAAAGGGTAGGTGTGTCATCAAGTTTAATAGATTTTGGAAAAATACCCTTCAAAAAGTCTGTGCTACTGAGTAATGTATGAAGTGTTGAATCACTATGTTGTATGCCTGAAATTAATATAACACTGTATGTTAACTACACTGGAGTTAAAATTAAAAACTTAATTTAAAAAGTCTGTGCTTATTTATACCACCAGCAGTGTATACAAGTAGCAATTTCCCCACACCCACTCCTACACTGAGTACTCAATTTTATAAAGACTGTAAGTAATCAATGTTAGCTGAATATGATAGATGAAAAGACTGTTGTCTTACTTTATACCTATTTTATCACTGAGGTAAAGTATCTTCTCAAATATTTATTGGTCCTTTGAAACACCTTCCTCAGCAAATTACTCATTATTCTTTTGAGTTGCTGACCTATAAAAGCTTTTATATATTGGGGAAAAAAATCTCCCCCTATTCTCCCACACATCATAAATACTTGCCTTGTGACTCTACAGCACTTCCTTTTCATATCTAAGTTTTTAAAATATAAATTTACCCTTCCTTCCTTTTATGGCTTCAGAGCTTCTAGTCATGCTTAGAAATGCCTTTCTTACTCTAAGATTACAAAAAAATAGTATATTCTGCAGAAAAGAGTTAACACAGGGGCGCCTGGGTGGCTCAGTCGTTGAGAGTCTGCCTTCGGCTCGGGTCATGGTCCCAGGGTCCTGGGATCGAGCCCCGCATCGGGCTCCCTGCTCCACGGGAAGCCTGCTTCTCCCTCTCCCACTCCCCCTGCTTGTGCTCCATCTCTCACTGTGTCTCTCTCTGTCAAATAAATAAATAAATAATCTTTAAAAAAAAAAAAAAAAAAAGAAAGGAAGAAAAAGAAAAGAGTTAGCATAGCAGGCCTGAGACGGCTATCCTTAGAAACGTGTGCCTGCCAGGCTGGCCCTTGGCTGCCATCTGGAAATGGGTTTCAGGAGAGATCCCCCCACTCCCAGAACTGCTAAGAGTGGCTCACTGGGCCTAAACCCTTGGTACAAACAATATGGGTTATGCTGAACACTTGCTTTCCTTCTCAGACTCCGGAATTGTGGTACGTGTTAGGCAGAAGATGCCAACATGACCAGCACTGATTAAAAGCCCTCAGCACTGAGTCTCTAAAGAGCATCTCTGGTAGACAGCGTGTCACGCGTGTTGTCACAACTCACTGCTAGAGGGATTAAGAACGTCCTGTGTGACTCCACTCGAGTGGACTCTTGGACACTTGTACCTGGTTTCCTCTGGACTTTGCTCCACATATGTGCCTTTTCCCTTTGCTGATTTTGCTTTTTATCCTTTCACTGTAATACATCTTAGAAATGAGTACAAATATATGTGGAGTCCTGTGAATTCAACTCACTGAACCTGGAGGTGGACTTGGAGACCCCTGCCACATATATTTACCTATGTTTTCTTCCTACTCTTATGATTTTGCTTTCTGCATTCAAGTCTTTAATCTAGCCGGAATTTTTTTTTGCGGGGGGAGGGGGCACATGGACATAAGAAACCTAGTCTTGGGGCGCCTGGGTGGCTCAGTCGTTAAGCATCTGCCTTGGGCTCAGGTCATGGTCCCAGGGTCCTGGGATCGAGCCCCGCATCAGGCTCCCTGCTCAGCGGGGAGCCTGCTTCTCCCTCTCCCGCTCCCACTGCTTGTGTTCCCTCTCTCGCTGTGTCTCTCACTGTCAAATAAATAAATAAAATCTTAAAAAAAAAAAAAAGAGGGACGCCTGGGTGGCTCAGTCGGTTAAGCGTCTGCCTTCAGCTCAGGTCATGATCCCAGGGTCCTGGGATCGAGTCCCGCATCGGGCTCCCTGCTCCGCGGGGAGCCTACTTCTCCCTCTGCCTCTGCCTCTCTCTCTCTCTCTCTCATGAATAAATAAATAAAAATCTTTAAAAAAAAAAAAGAAAGAAAGAAAAGAAAAAAGAAACCTAGTCTTTTGTGGGTTCTTAAAATCTTTTTCATTGTGAAATAAAACATCTACAAAAGTGCACAAAATGGAAGTGTGCAGGTTCATGAATTATAAACATCCATGAAACTACCACCCAAGAAAAAAAAATTTATTTTGAAACCTATGCCACAAAGATTTCTACTGAACTCACAGTTGGAGAGGACTAAAAGACTGTTCACCATAAAAAACACAGTGGGTTTTAAGGACTCACCTAAGTTCACAGAGGTAATAAGCAGCAGGGCCAGAACTAGAATGGGGTCTTCTGATCTTCAGTCTAAAACACCTTGCGGACGCTGTGCCACTGTCTGCAACAACGACCCTATTTTCTATAGGGCACTATGCTACACATACTACATCAGACACAGGGAGCCCTGTTCGAGAGCATCACCAAAAGGTCATGTGACTTTGTCTCATTCAAGTGGTAGTTAAGACAAAATGGAACAGTGTACAAAAATCAAAGGTCAAAAAATGACACGAGAGAAAGCTCACCATTATGAATCAGAAGCTAACACCAAATGTGTCAAGTTGCAACTCACCCTTCCACCTCCTCCCTGCTCATCTAAATTCTCTCCTCCCTCAAGGCCCAGCACCCTCCTACTTCCACTGTGAAGCACTAACTTCCCTAACTAGATCACTGATGCACTCATTCAAGTATTCACTGAAACCCCACCCTGTGTCAGGGCTTGGTGGTCATGGATCAACAGAGTGAAGAAGGAAGAGGCAAGGATGTGGTACAGGTCTGAGCACTTGTATATGCTAGTTGTACGCTGAAAGTAAGTACCAGAAAGCCAGAGACAGTGTCCAAGACAACAGCATTTAAGGATAAAGGAAGGAGAATCCAAAAAAGGAAATGATAGGCAGCATACAAAAACAGGAAGAAAACGGAGTTATGGGGTCAGAAGAACTAGGCAAAGAAAAAAATGAACTAGTCAATGAAAACTGGAAAAAAATTTGTTTACCCATATAGAAAAGAAATACCTAAAAATCCCTTGCAGGTAGATTAATGACATGTAAAAAGTAGAATTTTAAAATTTTTAAAGTAAAACTAAGAAGGGAAAATTAAAACTTGGGCACAAAACATAAAAGACTAATGGGTTAAGATTTAAAAATATCATAAAACACAAAACATAAAATAAAAAGATAAGTTATAAAAAGCAACAATGTTTTTAAATGAAAAGGACTTAAATACAGAATACTTAAAGATTTTATTTATTTATTTGACAGAGAGAGAAACAGTGAGAGGGAACACAAGCAGGGAGAGCGGGAGAGGGAGAGGCAGGCTTCCCGCAGAGCAGGGAGCCCGATGAGGGGCTGGATCCCAGGACCCTGGGATCATGACCTGAGCCCAAGGCAAATGCTTAAGGACTGAGCCACCCAGGCGCCCCTATACAGAATACTTTAAACATTCCTGCAAATCAAGAAAAAGCAAATTAATCCCAATGTCTTTAAAGAAAAAAGGATATAAGCAAGCAATTCAGAGATGATACCCATATACTAAATAACACAGATGCTCAATCACACTGATCAGGAGCATGCAAAATTAACATAATAAGATACAATACTGCACCCTTCACATCAGAAAAACTTTGCAAGGGGCACCTGGGTGATTCAGTCAGTTGGACTGTATCCGGCTCCCTGCTCAGGGGGAAGCCTGCTTCTCCCTCTCCCACTCCCCCTGCTTGTGTTCCCTCTCTCACTGTCTCTCTCTCTGTCAAATAAGTAAGTAAAATCTTTTTAAAAAGAAAGAAACTTGGGCGCCTGGGTGGCTCAGATGGTTAAGCGTCTGCCTTCGGCTCAGGTCATGATCTCAGGGTCCTGGGATCGAGTCCCGCATCGGGTTCCCTGCTCAGTGCAGAGCCTGCTTCTCCCTCTCCCTCTGCCACTCCCTCTGCTTGTGCTCTTCTGTCTATCTCTCTGTCAAATAAATAAATAAAATCTTTCTGGGTTACTTTGAACAAAAAAAGAAAGAAACTTTGCAAATCTACCAATTGTTGGCAAAGACTGGAAACAAACCAAGAGGTACTTGAGCTCACTGCTGATGGGGTGTACACCAATACCATCTCTGAAAACAAATCTCTACCAACTCTACACCAGGGTAACATACCCTAAAGCAGTGCTGTTCAAAGTAACCCAGCTGCAAACTGTCACCGGTCAGAAAAAGATAAGGAACACTCTTCCTTTGTTGAGAATGTCTTACGAGAAATATTAAATAAATTAACAATGACAGTTAATTTACACTCTTCCACAGTTCCCTATTTGCAAAAAGTAATTCTTCCTTCCTTAGACCACACTTTGTGTAACACTATCCTGGAGAAAAACTCTCCCAGGCAAAGACAAGCAAAAGGAACACCTGTAAGAAACTGATCATACACACAGGGTCAGTAAAAGGAAAAACATGGAAACAATCTAAATGTCAGTCAACAGGAAAAGGGATAGAGAAATTGTGGCAGGGTCATACCTCAGTGAAAATAAGAGTTAAATGTCACATGGACCAACATGACAATATCTAAAAACCTAAGATCAATAAAAGCAAGTGCAGAAGGATATGTACAGTTTGATTTAAATGCTATATATATGGTGCATATGATATATATACTTCACAGGAATGACCACCTCTGGGCTAGAAGGGAAGAGAGAAGGAAAAGGGGAGAGAAGCGGAAAAAAGAGATTGAAAGGGAAATTGTAAGGGGTAACACAGCAAGCTTGAACTGTATCTCTAATATTTATTTCTTAAATAAAAAATTTTTTGCTAACAGCAAAAAATATAAAGATTTGACAAAGATGGGTAGGACATACATAAGTATTTCTAAGATTAATCTCTATACTTTCTTCATACTTGAAATATTTCATTATTTTAAAAAAGAATATACACACCATACTAATTTTATTTTAGGATACAACTACATAAAAGGGGGAAGAAAATATATCAGTAATTTTTCTTCTTTATACTTTCATGTATTTTTCAAATATTCTTCAGTAAAAATACTTTTTTTTTTTCCCAAAAATCTGTTGAAAGAAGCCATGTTTCAAGGATAAAGAAATTTAAAGCACAGACTTTTAAAACTTAAGAGGAACCTTAAAGAATATGGAAGGACAAAAATAAGAACATTTACTGGTGGGAATGCAAAATGGCATAGTCACTTTGAAAGACAGTTTGGAGGTTCCTTAAAAAACTAAAGAATCTCACCATACGATCCAACAATCGCACTTCTTGCTATTTACCCAAAGCAGTTGAAAACTTACGTCCAAACAAAGACCCGGATGGGATGTTTACTGCAGCTTATTTGTAATGGCCAACGCTTGGAAGCAACCAAGATGTCCTTCAGTAGGTGAACGGATAAATAAACTGACATACAAACAGCAGAATATTTTTCAGTGCCAAATAGTTTTTTCAAGTCGTGGAAAGACACGGAGGAACCTTAAAGGCACATTGCTACTTAGTAGTAGTAGCAGTACTAAAGAGGCCAATCTGAAAAGGCTGCATACTGTTTGATTCCAACTACATAATATTCCCAAAAAGGCATAACTACGGAGACAGTAAAAAGGTCAGTGGTTTCCAGGAAGGAATGGGGAAGGAGGGATGAATTGGAGGAGAACAGAGGATTTTTAGGGCAGTGAAAATACTCTGTATGATATTATAATGAGGGATATAGGTCCAAACTCATACAATGCAGAACACCAAGAGTGAACTGTAATATAAACTATGGACTTCAGGTGATTATGTGTCAATGTGGTTTATCCTTGATTAAAAATGTACATGCTGGTGAGTGATGGTGACGGGAGAAGCCATGCTATGGATGGGAGGAGGGAGTAAAGTGGGGGGTAACATGGGAAATCTCTCTGTGCCTTCTCAATTTTGTTGTAAACCTAAAACTGTTCTAAAAAAATAATAAAGTCATTTAAAAAAACTTAGTCTCAGGGGCACCTGGGTGGCTGAGTCGGTTGAACATCCAACTCTTGATTTCAGCTCAGGTCACGATCTCAGGGCATTGGGCTCTGCGCCGGGTGTGGAGCCTGCTTAAGATTCTCTTCTCTCGGGGCACCTGGGTGGCTCAGTCATTAAGCGTCTGCCTTCGGCTCAGGTCATGATCCCAGGGTCCTGGGATCGAGCCCCGCATCAGGCTCCCTGCTCCGTGGGAAGCCTGCTTCTCCCTCCCCCATTCCCCCTGCTTGTATTCCCTCTCTCACTGTGTCTCTCTCTGTCAAATAAATAAATAAAATCTTTAAAAGAAAAAAAAAAAAGACTCTCTTCTCTCCCTCTCCTTCTGCCGCCCACCCCACCGTGTCAGTGCACTCTCTAAAATAAATAAATCTTAAAAAAAAAACTTAGTCTCAAAAAAATATATCAAAACACTGAAATTCTTCAATCCCAAAACAAAAAACAATTTCCAATTTAGCTTATGTCAACTATTCCATTCAAGTAGGGAAAAAAGCCTACTAAAAATAAATACATTCATTTAGTTTCCATTAAATATTTCTATAATTCATATTATTCACCTGTCTTCAATTTCTCTATGTAGAGACAAAGAAGGGACCTTCCTTCCTTCTACCCCTCCCAAGGAAGAAATAACTAGTAAAGGTTCAAGGACTTCACTTTAATGTTATCCACCATTAGCCACTGATATTTCTGAAAACATGTAATTATTCTTGACAAATAAAACTGCCCACATAAATCACTCATACTTCAGATCACTCCAAAAAAATACAACTTTGACTTCTGAATTAAGGAGGAAAGGCTATTTGTTCACAGGATTAGAAAAGGCAAATACTGGTTTTTCACTCACGTAATCACCTATACAAAAAATTAAAAAAAAAAAAAAAAAAGAAAAAGAAATAGCAGTATGTCCATTTCCTCAGATGTATCACCTTTTCATAACAACTTGAACATCAAAACATTCCTTACAAAGTATGCAAGGCAAGCATACACCATCAAAAAGAAAAGGAAAAGTTACTAAATTTAAGGTAGTGGTTATCTCCATGTGATGGAATTTCAGAGGATCCTTTTTTGGCTTAATTTTATGTCATTGCTAATTTACTTCATCAGCATGAATTACTTGTTTGAATTAAGAGAAAACAGTTATTTCAGGGTAACAGGTTTAGGAATGTTTTTAAGGCTGCTTAAGTTTTCTACAAAGAACATTATTTTTTCTGAATATGAACGTAAATATTAAATTGTTAATCAGGTTAGAGCTTATGGAAATGGAAATGGAAAGCTGAAAATACCTAGACCACTGCCCAATGCATCATAAATCAATTAATAATCTAAAGCTACAAGATATTTTGAGAAAGATCTATCAAGTTACCATAGAAATGTACTAAACTCTAATGGAATAATCTCACAAGGAAATATTGTCCCTCGTGGTACTTACTTTCTTCCAATTCATACATACGTAAACACATTATAGTCACAAAGCAGTTTCACACAGCCCTTTGAGCCTCAAACAACACTGCGAGGTGGGTAACTATTGTCTGCATCTATAGATGAAAAACAGGCTCAGGACCTGATTTGCCAAAGGTCACCAAGCTAACAAGACAAAGAATCATTAAGTTGAACCTCAAGAGTTCTTTACCTTCCAAGTACACACTAGAATGCAGTACACTTCCCTCTAAAGTACTATTTATTGAAGTAGGGTAATATTAGCTTCAACTTACACATGAAGAAACAGAGCCTAGAATTCATGAAGAATGTTGATTTAAAAAAAGGAAGGGGGCGCCTGGGTGGCTCAGTTGGTTAAGCGACTGCCTTCGGCTCAGGTCATGATCCTGGAGTCCCGGGATCGAGTCCCGCATCGGGCTCCCTGCTCGGCAGGGAGTCTGCTTCTCCCTCTGACCCTCCTCCCTCTCATGCTCTCTGTCTCTCATTCTCTCTGTCTCAAATAAATAAATAAAATCTTTAAGAAAAAAAAATTAAAAATAAAAAAAGGAAGAAGAAGAATGTCGATCAAGACTATAAGGTAGCAAGTGTCAGGGCTCGGGTTCAAACTCAGGCCAGTCCAACTCCAAACCCAATGCTCCTTCAACATGCTAAATTGCAGCACTGATGAAGCAGAGAAAGGGGGTGGAAATGATACAAAGGCTTACTGGACAACCATGTACAACATGACTTTGTATCCTGGCCACAGCCAATGTGTCAGGATGGGTCCCGACTCAATTCATACCTTCCTCAGCAATTCAGAAGTGGGACCAAAAAAGTCAAGCAACCCTTGAGTGCCTGGACCTATAAAGCCAATGGATAGGACATGGGCCTCTTTAGCCTACTCTATGAAACAGAATCAGAAGAAGCTGGTCTGAAGAAAGAATGGGCACAAAAGCACAGAGAGTGACTGGAAGAACTGGATGATTTCTATTTCGTGAAGGCCCCTCGGGTTTCCATAAAACTCCCTAAAATAAGTGCCCTGTTTTTGCTTAAGCCGGCTTACAAACTGGGTCCAAATACAAGCGGAAGGTCTTTGCCGAAGGGGATAAAAAAAGAAGTACTTCTATAAAAGTACATTTAAAAAAAAAAAGCAGCTAGCACATGCCTAGGGTGAATTATCAGATCAGAGAAAGAGTCCTTCCTTCCTAATGGCCAATCTAGCTCCAGAAGAATCTTCTCAACCATGCACCCTATTACTCCCGCAAGAGCAATCCAAATCGCAATAGCTTCTTAAGTGTACCATGTTTTCCCTGCCCAATTATTTGGTCAACCAAGTCCCCCAATGGGGAATAGTCTCCTTCTCCACACAGCCAATTCCTCCCATTCAAGGTCCAGCTCAAATATTACGTGCTGCACACTTATACATCCCATCTGAGCCCTACAAACTCCCACAGATCTCTCTTCTACATCTCTCCTGGCACTCACTGTCTTTTGCTACGCATTATGTAACTGCCCGATTTTCTCCTCCTTAGACCAAAGCAGTTCTTTGAGGTGTGATTTCAATCTGATTCCACCTAAGTACCCACTCCTCTACCCTCCATCCTTCTATAGAGCTCCTCAGGTTGAGAAACTGTGACTTAAGTCTCTTGGTATCCCAGCACTAAATTCAGTCCCTTGCAGAGAGGAGTTGCTCAAATACCTGTTGAATGTATGAAATATTAATTTCTCGTGCACTAGAAAAGTTAGTTAGAAGTTTATACATTCAACATCTGTAGCAAGGGAAAGGAGGGGACTGGCGACAATTTATAATACCTGACATCAGAATCTCTTGAAAAAGGGACTATATATATTTTAATACTATGACGAGTGCTTAGGGTTTAAAGAAAAAAAAAGGTGGGAGGAATTCTGGACGGTCTGATTGTGTGGCAGAACTGGTCTGCTCCATGGCGCCTGGGTGGCTCAGTCCTTAAGCGTCTGCCTTCGGCTCAGGTCACGATCCCGGGGTCCTGGGATCGAGCCCCGCGTCGGGCTCCCTGCTCCGCGGGAGGCCTGCTTCTCCCTCTCCCGCTCCCCCTGCTTGTGTTCCCTCCCTCGCTGTGTCTCCCTCTGTCAAATAAATAAATAAAAATCTTTGGGGAAAAAAAAAACAAACTAGTCTGCTCCAAATCAGGAGGGATGAAGTAGTTACTACAGAGAGGAGAGGAGAAAAGAAAAGGAGAGAGAGGACAGAACAGTGAAAGGACAGAAAGTCAAACACTCTACACCAAGACTTTCCCCATGACTCACATCTTCCAGAGTTAACTAAATTGCTGAAATGCTTGGGAGAGTGGAGTCAGTGAGTGAGTGAGTGAGTGAGTGTGTGTGTGTGTGTGTGTGTGTAAACCAGTGAAACAGGTGGGTTTTCATGTCCAAGCTGACATGAGTGGAACCAAAATATCATTTTCAGAAATGGGAACCTAACAGAAGAAAAGCATAAGTAAAGTAAATTACAGGAAATTCACAAGAACAGGGTGTGATGGGGGGTTGGGGGTGGCAGAGAGATGACCACCTCTGGACTTTGACAACCTCTGCAATTAGGAGTGTGAGGCTAAAACTACGAAGAGTAAGGAAGGCCTAGCTGCCATCTAGATTTTATATGTAATAGTCTTTTCTGGTAGATCAAACCTGTGAATTATCTAACCAGATACTAACTAAGGTTAAAGCAGTTAAAGTCCACATCATCTATTGATTTCTATATGCCATTTCGATTCACTAAATGCCACTCTACTACTTAAGTGACAATATCCAAATGAGGCCAGCGAGATCCTTCTTCAGGAATAAATGTTTTCAATTTTGATCTCTACTGCTAGGTTTTTAAAAAGATGTTTGCCCCAATCCCTACCTTAAAAAAAAAAAAAACTGGGCGCCTGGGTGGCTCAGTTGGTTGGGCGACTGCCTTCGGCTCAGGTCATGATCCTGGAGTCCCTGGATCGAGTCCCGCATCGGGCTCCCTGCTCGGCAGGGAGTCTGCTTCTCCCTCTGACCCTCCCCCCTCTCATGTGCTCTCTCTCTCTCATTCTCTCTGTCTCAAATAAATAAATAAAATCTTTAAAAAAAAAAAAAAAAAACTTATTAAATGCAAACATACTTAAAAGGAGAATGTCAGGAAGTCCAGTAGTAATCAATATAAGTCAGAGATGGGGAGAGGATCCATTCCATCATGGCTCCTTCCAGCCAGGGCTGCCCAAAGGGGAGACAGATAAGAACTTCTGCAAGCAATGAGGCTCGGAGCAGGAGGTGCCTGCTGACACAGTCCCTGCTGGTACCCCTTACTCCCAGAACTAAGCAGTCAGACAGACCAACTTCCTGTCCTCCAGCCCACCATCTTACCCCCAGGACCCAGGCAGACACTCCAATATGGAAACCTCTGCACGAGGATGCGCTCTTGACTCTGAGCAGGGAAGGGGAAAGGAGTCTTTCTTCTCCTGCCGCTTCCGAAGTCCTAGCCACCTGGAGATGGTGTCAGGCTACTTTGAGCCCCCCTGACCAACCCAGCATAGCCCTAAGCAAGGCGACCCTCTCCTGCTCACACACATCCCCCTGCCCCCCTCCACACACACAGACAGAGGGAAGGAAGAAGTCACAGGGTTAGCTTGGCAGGGTTGGGCCAAGTGATGAGATAGAAGCCCTCATCTGTACCCCAGATTTACTGAATAAGTACCACACTCCAGATGCACTGAGCTCCACAAACACTCCCACCTCCCAAGGAAGCCCTTTCCCCCAGAGATAGCAGCTGGCCAATGCCCAGTTAGAAATCAATGTTAGTAAACTGATGAGCAGAAAGATTAGTTCAGCTTATGAAAGCCAGCTTAGAGGAGACAATATATACTATGCAAGAGTTCAGACTGCATAAAAGTCAAACATGTGATAGTTAAGATCCACCAAAGCAGTTAATTACTTAGGACAATGCTCATTTGGATGTGTAAACTCTAGAAAGTTCTTTAAGTCACTATTTAAATTCCAGCATTTGTGGTTTGACCTGCTTGCCTTCGGTATATCATAATTTCATTAACACATCTGTCACAGGCCCAAAAGCACTGAGAAAGAATTTAGGAGCAAATAAACAATATCCTCATTTTTCTTCTAAACAATTCCTCCAACCTCCCAGTTTTCCATTTCTCTATAATGGAATGAAGATATGTGAGATAGCAAAAATAAACCAAAGCTTATGCTAAAGTTGAACTCTGATTTATAAAATACTCCATTCATTCTATCCCTCAAAATTCCACTTAACTGAATTAAGGAATCATACACCATCATCAGCAATATACATACCGAAAAACAGAATGCACTGGGGAAAGGGGAATGCAATCGTTAGATTAGAAGCAATAAAATGCACCTTTGGATTGAAGCCACAAAATCCAAGGTACACTGGATATTGAGCTCATGGTATCAGAGAAGTACAATCTGAATTTACAGAGTTTCAATCAAAGGACCATCCAATATCATTCAAGAATGACACCAACACTAGTCTTATTCGGCCCCAGAATTAAGTAGAATTTAGTGGCTTTTTCATCACAGTACATGTCAAAAAGGCAGAATTAGGAATATCCAATTACTATGATGATGCCTCTTTCAATGCCCCCCTTTTTTTCTCTCTCTTTTTTTTTTTTTTTTACAAATAAAACCGTTAACTCCAGGATGACATTTCGGGAGCATGTAAAGTCATTTTTTATTGTGGCAGACAATACTACTTGAAAACTAACACTCACAGTCTTTTCCTTGTGCACCCTGCTAAAGTGATGTCTTCAAGTTTTATCTTTTTCTCTCTCTTGCTAATTGTTTAAATTTATGTTTATGTGATGACAGACAATAGAGGCTTCAGGAATATATAAACTAACATGAACTTCACTAACTCTCTCAGGATAGCTGGAAAAGGAGAAAAACCCATGAAGATCTTGGCAGGAAATTTCTTGCTACTTGATAACCTATGCATTTTTAAATGCTACTACAAAAAAATGCACACATCCTAAGAAACTAAGG
Source organism: Neomonachus schauinslandi (assembly GCF_002201575.2). NCBI lineage: Eukaryota > Metazoa > Chordata > Mammalia > Carnivora > Phocidae > Neomonachus > Neomonachus schauinslandi. The sequence continues at coordinate 71,957,316 of NC_058415.1, forward strand.
AACTACTAACCTCTACAATCAATGTGATACATGGTTTATCCAGTCTTGACAAAAATCCTCTGGATCACCAATGGTAGGTTCATCCACTCGTACATATGCAATTGTATAAAGAATCTATTATTTAGAACACCAGGAAAAAAAAAGCAATTAAAAGATTTATATTCATAGCTACCATTAAGAAATTTTTTAAAAAAAAGCACTTTTCATTTCTATGCTAAGATCTAATTTGATGCCCTGCTTTGCAAATTCAGAATGAGGAGGAAAAAATTATAGTGATTACCAAACTGGAGAAAGATAAGGAGTATGTCCACAAATAAAAGTGGTTGTATAGAAGTAACAGGCTAATACTTTCAAATTATTCACCGAAGACAAACATTGGAATATCAATACAACATAGATTTCATCATATATGTATATGTGTACATATACATCAAAATCATAAACATACAAAGTCTTACATTAAAAATTGAAGGAAGTGTTAATTATACAACAGTTTTATAAGAAGGGTATTAGTAGGTGGGTACACGTTACTACACATTACAACTGAGAATGTAAATGGTGAACATTCATAACCCTGGGAACCTCTGCCCTCTCTCAGCACTCCTGATCCCCTTCTCTGGTTCTTCTTGATCTTCTTCTCACCCCTACATATGCACAGCCCCCAGACAGCTGTCCTCTGGACAATATGCCCATTGCCCTGACTCTACCATCACCCCCACACTGTCCCAACCTTCAGAACAAGTTCCCACGCCCAAGGAAGCCACACGCCTAGCGCTATTTCAGGTTCTTAACATGCATTATTTATCTCTTCCCACTCTTACAACAACTCTGTGAAATAGGTTTGGTGGTTATCCCACTTAACAGATGAAAAAACCAAAGCCCAGAAGTTAGGTCCCTTGTTCAAGGACATTAATCAAAAAGCAGCAGAGCCAGGATTCAAAACCATCTCTGACTCCACACGACATTTCAGCTACTATTCCAAACAGTCTCCCTAAACAATGCAACATGGGCACCTCAATAATTCAACTCATTCACTCAACAAATTATTTCTTTGTTGAACACAAACCTGTTCTCTCTTTTCTCCACTTCTACCTCCCTAAATCTGTCAGAGACTATACTCTCCACCCCCTGCAAATCTCTCAGGTGGATTCTTGGAATCATCTCTAACTCCTCCCTCTCTTGAACAACACTCATCTACTTGGCTGATAATTTCTGCCTATTTTAGGGATTCTAGGTTATGTTACCTCCTTACCAAATTCACTTCCACTGTCCCACTTCAGACCCTAGGTTTCTTTCACTTGGCCACTGCGATACTCTCCTAATTAGTCTTGCTGCTCTTGGTCTCTGGATCCACGCAATCAATGTTACACCACTGCTACCTGTTATCCTTATAAAACAGACCTACTCATGTTACACTCCAGCTTAAAAGCCTTTGATGGTCCTCTACTGTCTACAGAACAAAGTCCAAACTAGTTGTGTTGGCATTCCCACACAAGCTAGTCCCAACCTCTCTTCCCAGCTTCATGTCCTACTGCCTCCCCACCTAAATAATAATAATTTACATAGAGCTTAACTGTTTATACAGTGCATTTTCATATACATTAATCATAACAACACTATGAGTATTTCTTACTATCCCAATTTTATGAGAAAGAAACTTAGACCTAGAAAGGTAAATAATTTGCCGAAGATCCCAAATCGTAAAAAGAACATAAAAGGCAGAAAGGGTCAAGTATCAAACTCCAAATTTCATCTCCTTTCCCAACACTTCCCGCAGCCACAGCACCCCTACTCCAGGACATCAGACTCAAACTTCCTCTGAAAGTATTTTCCAACCTCTGTCTTAGCCCAAGCTATTCTCACTTGAAACTTCCAAAGAACAGTGGAAGGCCTTTTTCATATTACACTTTGTATCAGTTACATACATTTATATATAAACCTGTGTCCACAGATCATAAGCCCTATGGGGACAGGACCAAAAGTTAGTCACTCGATTTTTAAAGTCTGCTTACTTAACTGAAAATGTGTGGGGAAAATAAGCCATATAAGACAACAAGCATCAAGGCAGAGACTGGCCAGGCCTGAAACCAGAGACCAGAAACTTGAATTAGACCATCAGAGCACGTTGGCAGTGCCGATAATTTTAACATCTTCTGAACAAGGTCGAATGCCCCAGTGCCAACTACTTTCACGGACATTGGCCTTTATTAAATATTACAGTTCATTGGAAGCACAAGTCAAGACAGAATGGAGTAAAAATGAAGAATTAGAATAGAAGTGATAAGAAACAGAAATATCATTATTTCCCATTTTAACTTCCCTCTTTGACTAAGTAACCAAAATTTGAATGATACAGGCTTGACTGAGCGTTTCCACAAAGATCGGCTCCGCTGCATAGATGGCTGTCTCTGGGGCTATTTCAGTAGGCCACAGAATCACGTTCCCCCACATGGCTACACAGACAGCTTCCCACGTCTCACCCTCGAAAAGAGCCACGAGGCTTCCGAGCACTGGCAAAGCCTCTCTCAGAAGGTATTTGACATGTTGATTATCTGGCCAACTTTTCCAAGTGAAGCTCCCCATGGTTCTGTCAAATGGTCAAACTGAAGAGTGTCAATGTGCTTTAAGATTACAGGCCATACTCCTTCCTGAGTTGTCTTTATCCCAGTGAAGATCAGATGCTAAGGATGCCTTATAATTATAAAGCCCAGAATATGAAACCACTGAACAGCTGACCAGGTGAAAAGTCTCAAATGCTTCCTTCCCTCTGTCAGAAATCTCCCTGTCCACTGCTGAAACATAACCACAATGTCAACTTTTCCATGAACTGGCAGACGGTAATATTAGAAGAAAAACTAGCCCACATGCCCTGCACTGAATTTCATTCCATTCCAAACAGTTCTAGCACCATGACCTTAAGTAATTTACAAACTAGATTTCAGAATTATCTTTAAGTCAGAACTAACTGTTCTCTATCGTGGCATCTCACCCAAAAATCTAATATTTCTATTCAATGAACCTCAGAATACTGCCACATTTTATACACGACAGCAGATTTCTTCTGGAGGCTAGTAGGACATGGGGGGGGGGGCGGGAGGAACATGCTGCTCTTGTTATTAACTGTATTTTCCCTTTCAGAGACAGTAATACAACAGTCAGTCAGAATTAACATCAACTTTGGAATCAGAGAATCTGAATTCAAGCCCTAACTCTATAATTTGAAGGAAGTTCCACCACTGAGACAGTAACAGCACCAAACTCACAGGGGTGCTGTATGGATTCTGTCAGCCAACATGTACAAAGTGACTAGAACACACAGTAAGCTTTCAATAAACATTAGCTTTACAATCACCTGATTCAAAGTGACAATTACATGAGATTTGTGAAAGAATAACAAATTCTAAGAAATCCCAGCCCAAGATTGTCCTGCTTACCTTTTGGCAACTTCCATATGTCAATGATATTAATCATTCAGTCAATCGATAAATATGAAATAAAACAGAAACCTAACAGTGCTGCTTCTTGGGAGCTCCCGCAAAGTGCGGTGGCAGATACAACTGAAAGCAACTATAGATTTAATTTAAATTTATGGCATGTGTATCACCTCAAATACAAAGATAAAAAATGCTGATCTGAAATCTATAGAAACCCAGTGTTACCAGCTATACATCCCTAAATAGCAGATGTGGGAACCACAGATAATATGATTTTAGCATTATCTATATTACATAATCATACACTTTGCTCCCTCCATATTTGTTTACATGTATGCTTCCTCTTTCCCCTCAGCAATATTATAATTCTGTTGGTGGACAGTGGTGTTTCTTCTGCACCCCACAGCAATGTTAAACAGCAGTCCAATAGTTGGACTAAAGTAACATCTAGCTAAGAATTTAGCAGCCCACCTGACCAGATCTTTCCATCAGCGCGAACACTGACTACGGTAGACAGAGGTAACACAGCCTAAAGCCTGGCTGACTGCACGCTGGAGTCTGAGACACCTGGGATCCAACGCCACCGCTCACTTGCTGCAGGACCTTGGGAACGTAAAAAGTCTGTTTTCCATTCCATAAAACGGCAATAATAATTTGACCGACCTCTCAGAATTACTGTGACAAATGAAAGAATATATGCAAAACACTTCATGCTAGACTTGAAATTTTGAGGGGTACGTTTACAGAGGTCTCCAATTTACTCTGAAACACATCAAAAAAGGCTGGATTGAGGGGCGCCTGGGTGGCTCAGTCGGTTAAGTGGCTGCCTTCGGCTCAGGTCATGATCCCAGGGCCTGGGATCGAGCCCCGCATCGGGCTCCCTGCTCGGTAGAGAGCCTGCTTCTCCCTCTCCCTCTGTCTGCCGCTCTGCCTGCTTGTGCTCTCTCTCTCTCGCTCTGTTAAATAAATAAATAAAAATCTTAAAAAAAAAAAAAAAAGGCTGGATTGAGTACTTAATGCCACTGAACCGTACAACTAAAAAATGATTAAGATGATAAGTTTCATTATGTGTATTTTACCACAGTTGAATTAAAAAATAAAATAATTAAAATAAAATTGTAAAAGGTGGATTGGAAGATGGACAGATACATGATAAAGCTGGTAAAATAACAAATGCAGAATCTAAGTAGTACGTATATGAATACTCACTTTCAACTTTTCTGTATTTTTGAAGATTTTTACAATAAAGTATTAGGGAAAAAAACAATGCTGGCATCCAAAAGTTTGCTTTTATTATCACTGTCAAAAATAATAGCCAGCAATATGCAGATTCTTGGCTTTTTAAAAAATTGTATAAAGCATCATTTATCGGCCATCTCTCCTTTTATTGTAACTATTCTAAAACTAAAAGTGGCTTGGGGCACCTGGGTGGCTCAGTTGGTTGAGCGACTGCCTTCGGCTCAGGTCATGATCCTGGAGTCCCGGGATTGAGTCTGCATCGGGCTCCCTGCTCGGCAGGGAGTCCGCTTCTCCCTCTGACCCTCCTCCCTCTCATGCTCTCTGTCTCTCATTGTCTCTCTCGCAAATAAATTTAAAAAAAAAAAAAAACTAAAAGTGGCTTATTTGAAACTGCTTAGCCAGTACTTATGTATGTAATTTCAAGTTAAATTATTCTAAGGTACCAGCGGCCAAACATTTAATCTCTTCTGAAGGAACACAGAAACCAAGTCAACAGATATTTGTGGTCGATGATTGATGACTTGACCAAACAAAACAATGGAAAAGCAAGGATTGGAATTACTTGTTCCTTTTTCAGTAGCTGCTAAAGCTGTAAGTTCCAGAAGTATTACCATAAGTACTACCAGCACTTAACAGATACCTGATGTACGGGAGCATGCTGCATGTACACAATATGTCAGCCACTTCAGAATGATACCCAGTTTGGGGCGCCTGGGTGGCTCAGTCAGTTAAGCGTCTGCCTTGGACTCAGGTCATGATACTGGGGTCCCGGGATCCAGTCCCACATCGGGCTCCCTGCTCAGCAGGAAGTCTGCTTCTCCCTCTCCCTCCACCCTTCCCCCAAGCTCGTGTACGCTTGGGTACGCTCGCACTCTTAAATAAAATCTTTAAAAAAAGAAGGATATCCGATTTTCCTCTAGTTTTCTTTCCCCCATTCCAAATGGTAATTCAGATTTTAAAGTGTTTAAAGGTACTACAGGAACTGAGATACCATGCGGTATAACAATTTTATTTTATTTTATTTTTTTTTTTTTAAAGATTTTATTCATCTATTAGAGAGCTAGCGAGAGAGAAACAGCATGAGAGAGGAGAGGGTCAGAGGGAGAAGCAGACTCCCTGCCGAGCCGGGAGCCCGATGTGGGACTCGATCCCAGGACCCTGGGATCATGACCCGAGCCGAAGGCAGTCGCTCAACCAACTGAGCCACCCAGGCGCCCCGGTATAACAATTTTAAACAGACCATCTCAAACCCATTGCAATGGCTACTTTCAAAAATACAGAAAAGAACAAGCGTTGGTAGGAACGTGGAAAAATTGGAACCCTTGTGTACTTTTGGTAGGAACCTTTGTGCACTGTTGGTAGGAACAGTATGGTGGTCCCTCAAAAAATTAAAAACAGAATTACCATATGACCAAACAATCCCACTTCTGCATATACACTCAAAAGAACTGGAAGCAGAGTCTCAAAGACATATTTGTACACCCATGTTCATAGCAGCATTACTCACAACAGGTAAGATATGCAAGCAACCCAAGAGTCCATCAACAGATGAATGGATGAGAAAATGCAATATATACACACATGGAATAAAAGAAAATACGGTCACATGCTACAACAGAGATGAACTCTGAACTAACATTAGGCTGAAATAAGGCAGTCACAGAAAGGCAAAATCATGTATGATTCCACTTATATGAGATACCTAGAGCAGTCAAAATCAGAGAGAGAGCAGAATGATGGGTGCCAGGTGCTGGGAGGGTGGAGCGGGGTGGGATAAGGAATTCAGGTTTAATGGGTATAAAGTTTCAGTTTTGCAAGATGAAAAGTTCTGGAAATGGATGGTGGTGATGGTTGCTCAACACTATGTACTTAAGATCCCTGAACTATAAACTTAAAAATGGTTATGACCATAAATTTTACGTTTTGTGTATTTTACCACAATAACAAAAAAAGGGAAGAAAAAAAAATCAGGGAACTGATCTCCCCAGGAGGCCTGGTAGGGGTGCTCCAGCTTGGATCTGATCAACTCTGCGGCCCTCAAACCATGTCTATCTCCAAAAACACCCTGAGACCTTGTCCACTCAGACTCTCCATCCTGCCCAGGGTCACACCAACTGTTAATTTCAGCTTCAGAATGAACAAACATTACTCCTGCTACACCAGTTTTCTGTCAAAGGAGCAAGGAACTTAATCTCTCTAAACCTGCCTCCTCTTTAAAACAAGTTTAATTCCTACCTACCTGCTTTACAAGGTTGTTATGAGGGCAAGAGTGAGATCACGTATATAAAAGTAGCTTTAAACTGCCAAACACCAAAGAAACACAAATTACTATGTTTATAACTACTTTCGTATGGAAATGCAGAAGGGACTATAACAACAAAAACTTCACAAGGCTTGCGACACCTCACCCATGCTTCATTCCCCTTAAAACTCACATCATCCCTAAATAACACCTTTTTTGTTTTTGTCATAAACCCATGGGCAGCACTGAAAAAACAAACAAAAGCTCAACCTAAACATTTCGTCTAACCACCCCAAACGCAATCAGAAATCATCTTACGTGTCCTAGGAAAATTCAATTTTTATGATCCCAGCGTGGGCCTGCGGCGCCCTGGAACTACACTTCCCACAAAGCATCGAAGTGAACCCGGGCGGCGGGCGGGGCGGCCTGGGATTCAGGGTGACCACCGCTCTCCCCAAACGGGGACCGCCGTCCCCTGAAAAACGGCAACGTTTACGGCCGAGGGCGCGCTGGCTCTCCTTTCTGAAAGCGCTCTCAGCCCCCGGTCCCCCCTGCGTCTAGCCCCGCGACCCTCTCTCTGCCCTCCCGTCCTTCCTGCTCCACCTGAGGGTCACCGCCTATTCTTGACCTTTCCGCTGATTTCTAGGGTGTCACACAGAGGCACCTTCTCCCCCGCCCCCAAAGCTCCATTTCCAGAACTCCCCCAAACAGTTGGGACCCGGGGCCACGGCGGGGTCAGACGGGACGGGCAGACACAGCCCGCCACCCTGGGCCCCCCCGGCTCGTCCTCCAGCCCGAGAGCAGCGGGCAAGGGGCTAAGCTGCCCCCACCCCCGGACCGGGGCGGATCGCGGGCAGAGGTGGCTCCGCCCGGGGCTCCAGTTTCAATTTCGCAACGTGACGGTGCAAACCTGAGGCCTACA